>NC_092416.1:612857-919285 GCF_040894005.1 Engystomops pustulosus | reverse complement strand
CCACCTATAACTCCACCCTAAGACCCTCTTAGGATAGACCCCAGTGTGTGCAGGGAATCTCACACCTGGTTCATGGTGGCTTCTTACTGTTCAAAGCCTTTTGATATGTTAATGACCCAATGGCTTCAGTACACACTGACATCTCACCACAGAGTATCAGTGACTGCTATCAGTATATACTGTATCCATTTACACTATATGTAATATATATAATAATAGAGCAGAGGGTCCAGTTATGAATAATATCCCCTATAACATCTCCCCCTGATGTCAGACGCCTGACACACTATGCTGGAGTCTGCTCTTCTATGTGATGATGTTTGACATAAAATAAAACAAACTAAGTACAAAATAAAGACAAATACAACCAAAAATCACCCTTTCATGTATGGGTGTAAAATAAAAACAGAAAGACATTAAGATTATATTTCATCTAGAGGTCACAGTCCATATGGTCTTGAGTGCACATCACAAGTTCATTTGCATCTTTGGCCTGGTCTTTGGATGAATGGTTCCAGCTTTCACGCCATCTTTGTAGAAGAGGGATTGGCTAGTTGCTCTTCCTTCAGCAGACAGACACTCGCTGCTTCTCTGTGTGTTCCCACCTGGAATGATCAATGGAAGAGGACACTGCATAGAGGAGGAATCCTCAGTGATTGTCACATGATACAGAACGCAACCTGCAATACATTTATTCTATGTACATCCACCATGGTTTATTCTCACCTCATCAATCAGGAGACATGATGTTCTCCCCCTGTGGACAGAGCCTTTACCTCAGATATACCACCAAGACATTGGTTAGCAAAAAGCAAGCTTTATATACTGTATACCTGGCACCTTCAGATCACACGGTATAAACCAAGGCTGGGAATGTCACTCCTATGGTGCTTCCCCTTTGACCGGCAGCTTAAAAGACCCGCGTCCGACTGAACAGTCTTTGTACCATAATGCGCCTCTGCGGTTCACCGTGGTTTTACCCACTCCCTGCAGAATCCCCAATAGCGAGAGCTATGCCCCACGGACTATTGGCTGCGCCGCGGACTTTGCTGGTGAATTACACTGTACGCTCCATAGGTCCTAGAGATAGTTGACCACTTTCTTTCCTGAGACCTATTGCACATAGACAGGGGCAGGTAATCACCCCTCTACCCGAATTTTAATTACTGAGGTGCCAGAAATTAGAGAGATTATACAACCAATCTTAGTGGATATTATTTTGTAATTGTCCAACATGTTACCAGGTGAATATCCAATCACTGAGAGTAGAGAGTTCTGTGTACAACATTAGCTTAAGAACCATCATATTGCCAAGACAAATATACAAACATAAAGAAAAGACCAAATTTGTTATTTACGACTAACACCTTTGTCTTTACAGGCAGAGGCCTGACTCCAGGATTGAGCCATAAATGACTGAACAATGCACTTCCCTTGTACTTCTGCTCCTCTGAGCTGTTGAAAACAAAAGGACTGGACCTCATTAACACTTGTTACAAACAGACTAGTTACACAGGTTCAGGGACATTAAACCTCCTCCCTCCCCCCTCTAGGTGATAGAATCTCATCACCAAGCAATGAGAGTTAATGAGGTTTACAATACACATCCTGGCCATTATATGGGGAATCCAAGATTTTACAAATTTTGGCCAAGTATATTATGGATCCCCAACTTTAAGCCTATTGCAGCAGATTCCCAGTAGGGCTGTCTGTTGTACAGTTGTGTGGTCCTGCTCCATGTGGAGCCACACATTTGTGCCCCTCATTTTGTGAGACCATCCCCCGTTCATACAAGTTAACCCTTTGTGGACAGAACCTCTTTATATGTCCATACTGTAAACAGTGAAAACACCTAACACCCCCCCACTTCCTCAGTATTTGGCTGGGAGATGCTTTCTTTTGTACATGGGTTCCTTGCAGTCTGGGGTGAATTGCTATCTGTTTCCTGATCTTTATAGACCTTCTATCTTTGAGTAGATCCTGTCTGACCTGTTCTATCACCAGGGCGGCCTCCATGAGTGAAGCTTCTTTAGCTGCATTCAATCTAATTGTGGTGTCAAGATATGGAAACTTCTCCACAAACATGCGGATCATGCCTTGTGGGGTTCCTGGACTATGATTCTTAGTCACCTTTCTATACATAACTTCAAACCTCCCACACAGAGACAAGGGCTCATCATAGATGGTTGGTCTGAAGTTAACCAGTATGTCTGGGGTGACATCCAAATGCCCTGTTACCAATTTCATGAGGATGGAAAGTCTGTCTCCCTCATCATGAAATTGGCCATTACTGGGGGCTGCTTTCCCTATGGCCTCATATCTTTGATAAAGATGTGCTGGTAGCCATAGCTTGAACAGCTCCATGCGATGTTCCATTGGAACAGAAAATTTCTTACAATAACCTTCAAACGTGTCACAGGAAGTGAACGGATCTAAATTTTCATCATAGCTGGGGATATATTTACATATATTCAACAGATATTGCATCCTCTCCATTTTATGGGAAGATTGTGCTTCCTGTACATTACTGTCACACACATGCAGGTTATGTCTGATCACTGACGTCTCAGAGTCGCATCCTAATCCTCTATCTATCCCACCAGCAATGCTTGTCCCTCCATCTACTACACTGCCCACTAGTCCAGGCCTAGTAACAAGCCGGGGTGTGGAGTGATCTGTAGCAGCCGCAGGTTCAGTCTCATCTCTCCCCCTGTTTGCACTCGAAACACAAACTTGTTTCGTGGGCAAAGACTCTTTGATGGACGTCTGCATGCTACAGATGATCTCATCCCTTTTTGCTATTTCACATTTCAAGTTGTCAATAATCACCTCAGTATTTGCTGCTTTTTGCTTATATTCGGTTATTTCCATGTATAACTGTATAAACACCTTATCCACATCTGCATAATACTTCTCCTTCTCAGCTACCTGAGACTGCAGCCTGTGTATCCAGCTATCCCTATCTTTTATAGCATGAATTTGCTGTTCCAATTGTGTCTCTAAGCTGTTCAGCCGTTTAACCCCTTCCTTACAACAATTGCAATGCAAATCTTCAGGAACCTTTGATCCTTTGTCTCCATCTATCTTCTCCATCTTACTAATGGCCTCTTCAAATACACACACAAGCTTGGCCATCATATGGAGCCTCTTAGATGTCTGGTTCAGTACACTGCGCTTATCAATATGCAACTTATCATAGGAATTCGCCTGCTCTAACAGGGATTCCCATAGCAGCTCAATAGATTCCTCTTTCTTAGATAACACTGGGTTAAACGAACTACATTTACTCAACTTTTCAAAAGTCACATGTTCCACTTTGCCAGTCATTGTATCCCTGCGATCTGTGTTACTCCTGTACTAAGGACTATACAAAGCAAAGACCCTCACACCCGGGTCACCTCACAAGGGTCTGATAACAGAAATCAACCAGAATCCTAAGAACTGAACTCATATAGATTCTCTGCCAATAATCACACTCATACTAGGCCTCAGATGAAACTGTGCTACCTGTCCGAACCTACCCAGTCTAGTAACCTAAGTTCACAGTATAACAACAATTTCACCACTATATCCTAATATAGATGGATCATGACATTTGGGCCTGGCTCGCCATTGATAAAGGGGGGTTGGGGGATTGGGTTTCTGTTCAGTTCCTCTAGGTTTCAGTGGTTCTGTCCAGCCCCTTAGTCTGTGCTATTTACCATAAGCACCTACTCCAGTCCTTCATATATCACAGGAATAACATACAACCCTCGCAGATACTTATATACAAAAAGACTTTACTAACAACATACATGTGACAAAGTAACTACATAAAATACAATACAAAATACATAGAGACAAACCTTCTTCTCCTGACCTCTCCCGGACACAGTAATGTGTATGTATATACAATATATAGTTAACACTACAGAAGCTCCTGGATATATCCTGACGCAGGAGTCAAATCCAGTACCTGACCATATACATGTACATATAGAGACTCATGCACAATAGCATCTATATATCTACTCCAATACACGTGCAGGGCAGAGATCCACGTGTGAATGGGATACGGCTATAGGTTATACATGTAGTTACACTAATATATATACACACTCACTGTAAACACTTAGCTATGTATATATATGGTAAAACACATAACACCTGGAATATCTATAGGTACACGTATAAAGTCTACTATATTATAATAAGTACTATGTTATAATTACTCTTATAAAGTTATATACATACACAGAAAGCACACACAATATATGACCTGTACCTTTGTTAAGTGCTGTACGTCCGGGGGGGGGTCAGGAGCAAGAGACAAAAGAGACTGATTTCTGTTTTTACCATGCTTAAATATCCTTGTGTGTAATCCCTTCCCACCACCTATAACTCCACCCTAAGACCCTCTTAGGATAGACCCCAGTGTGTGCAGGGAATCTCACACCTGGTTCATGGTGGCTTCTTACTGTTCAAAGCCTTTTGATATGTTAATGACCCAATGGCTTCAGTACACACTGACATCTCACCACAGAGTATCAGTGACTGCTATCAGTATATACTGAATCCATTTACACTATATGTAATATATATAATAATAGAGCAGAGGGTCCAGTTATGAATAATATCCCCTATAACAGCTTCACATTTATTACTGACTGCTCCACATTTATTACTGACTGTATCACATTTATTACTGACTACTCCACATTTATTACTGACTGCTCCACATTTATTACTGACTGTATCACATTTATTACTGACTGCTTCACATTTATTACTGACTGCTCCAAATTTATTACTGACTGCATCACATTTATTACTGACTGCTCCACATTTATTACTGACTGCATCACATTTATTACTGACGGTATCACATTTATTACTGACTGCTCCACATTTATTACTGACTGCTCCACATTTATTACTGACTGCTAAACCTTTTTTACTGACTGCTCCACATTTATTACTGACTGCTCCACATTTATTACTGACTGCATCACATTTATTACTGACTGTATCACATTTATTATTGACTGCTTCACATTTATTACAAACTGCTCCACATTTATTACTGACTGCTCAACATTTATTACTGACTGCTCCACATTTTTTACTGACTGCTCTACATTTATTACTGACTGTATTACATTTATTACTGACTGCTTCACATTTATTACTGACTGCTCCACATTTATTACTGACTGCTCCACATTTATTACTAACTACTCCACATTTTTTTACTGACTTCTCCACATTTATTACTGACTGTATCACATTTATTACTGACTGCTTCACATTGATTACTGACTGCTCCACATTTATTACTGACTGCTTCACATTTGTTACTGACTGCTCTAAATTTATTTCTGGCTGCTCCACATTTTTTACTGACTGCTCCACATTTATTACTGACTGCTCCACATTTATTACTGACTGCTCCACATTTATTACTGACTGCTTCACATTTATTACTGACTGCTCCACATTTATTACTGACTGCTCCACATTTATTACTGACTACATCACATTTATTACTGACTGATCCACATTTATTACTGACTACTCCACATTTATTACTGACTGCTTAACATTTATTACTGACTGTTTCACATTTATTACTGACTGCTCCACATTTATTAATGACTGCTCCACATTTATTACTGACGGCATCATATTTATTACTGACTGCTCCACATTTATTACTGACTGCTCCACATTTATTACTGACTGTGTCACATTTATTACTGACTGTATCACATTTATTACTGACTGCTCCACATTTATTACTGACTGTATCACATTTATTACTGACTGCTCCACATTTATTATTGACTGCTCCACATTTATTACTGACTGCATCACATTTATTACTGACTGCTCCACAATTATTAATGACTGCTCCACATTTATTACTGACTGCTCCACATTTATTACTGACTGTATCACATTTATTACTGACTGTATCACATTTATTACTGACTGCTTCACATTTATTACTGACTGCTCCACATTTATTACTGTCTGTATCACATTTATTACTGACTGTATCACATTTATTACTGACTGTATCACATTTATTACTGACTGCTCCACATTTATTATTGACTGCTCCACATTTATTACTGACTGCATCACATTTATTACTGACTGCTCCACATTTATTAATGACTGCTCCACATTTATTACTAACTACTCCACATTTTTTACTGACTGCTCCACATTTATTACTGACTGTATCACATTTATTACTGACTGCTTCACATTGATTACTGACTGCTCCACATTTATTACTGACTGCTTCACATTTGCTACTGACTGCTCCAAATTTATTACTGGCTGCTCCACATTTTTTACTGACTGCTCCACATTTATTACTGACTGCTCCACATTTATTACTGACTGCTCCACATTTATTACTAACTGCATCACATTTATTACTGACTGTATCACATTTATTACTGACTGCTTCACATTTATTACTGACTGCTTCACAGTTATTACTGACTGCATCACATTTATTACTGACTGCTCCACATTTATTACTGACTGCTCCACATTTATTACTGACTGTGTCACATTTATTACTGACTGTATCACATTTATTACTGACTGCTCCACATTTATTACTGACTGTATCACATTTATTACTGACTGCTCCACATTTATTATTGACTGCTCCACATTTATTACTGACTGCATCACATTTATTACTGACTGCTCCACAATTATTAATGACTGCTCCACATTTATTACTGACTGCTCCACATTTATTACTGACTGTATCACATTTATTACTGACTGTATCACATTTATTACTGACTGCTTCACATTTATTACTGACTGCTCCACATTTATTACTGTCTGTATCACATTTATTACTGACTGTATCACATTTATTACTGACTGTATCACATTTATTACTGACTGCTCCACATTTATTATTGACTGCTCCACATTTATTACTGACTGCATCACATTTATTACTGACTGCTCCACATTTATTAATGACTGCTCCACATTTATTACTAACTACTCCACATTTTTTACTGACTGCTCCACATTTATTACTGACTGTATCACATTTATTACTGACTGCTTCACATTGATTACTGACTGCTCCACATTTATTACTGACTGCTTCACATTTGCTACTGACTGCTCCAAATTTATTACTGGCTGCTCCACATTTTTTACTGACTGCTCCACATTTATTACTGACTGCTCCACATTTATTACTGACTGCTCCACATTTATTACTAACTGCATCACATTTATTACTGACTGTATCACATTTATTACTGACTGCTTCACATTTATTACTGACTGCTTCACAGTTATTACTGACTGCATCACATTTATTACTGACTGCTCCACATTTATTACTGACTGCTCCACATTTATTACTGACTGTATCACATTTATTACTGACTGCTTCACATTTATTACTGACTGCCCCACATTTATTACTGACTGCTCAACATTTATTACTGACTGCATCACATTTATTACTGACTGCTCCACATTTATTACTGACTGCATCACATTTATTACTGACTGTATCAAATTTATTACTGACTGCTTCACATTTATTACTGACTGTATCACATTTATTACTGACTGCTTCACATTTATTACTGACTGCTCCACATTTATTACTGACTGTCTCACATTTATTACTGACTGCTCCACATTTATTACTGACTGTATCACATTTATTACTGACTGCTTCACATTTATTACTGACTGCATCACATTTATTACTGACTGTATCACATTTATTACTGACTGCTCCACATTTATTACTGACTGCATCACATTTATTACTGACTGTATCACATTTATTACTGACTGTATCACATTTATTACTGACTGCTCCACATTAATTACTGACTGCTCAACATTTATTACTGACTGCTCCACATTTTTTACTGACTGCTCCACATTTATTACTGACTGCTCCACATTTATTACTGACAGCTCCACATTTATTACTGACTGCATCACATTTATTACTGACTGCTCCACATTTATTACTGACTGCTCCACATTTTTTACTGACTGCTCCATATTTATTACTGACTGCTCCACATTTATTACTGACTGCTTCAAATTTATTACTGACTGCATCACATTTATTACTGACTGCTCCACATTTATTACTGACTGCTCCACATTTATTACTGACTGCTCCACATTTATTACTGACTGCATCACATTTATTACTGACTGCTCCACATTTATTACTGACTGCTCCACATTTATTACTGACTGTATCCCATTTATTACTGACTGTATCACATTTAATATTGACTGCTTCACATTTATTACAAACTGCTCCACATTTATTACTGACTGCTCAACATTTATTACTGACTGCTCCACATTTTTTACTGACTGCTCCACATTTATTACTGACTGCTCCACATTTATTACTGACTGCATCACATTTATTACTGACTGCTCCACATTTATTACTGACTGCTCTACATTTATTACTGACTGTATCACATTTATTACTGACTGCTTCACATTTATTACTGACTGCTCCACATTTATTACTGACTGCTCCACATTTATTACTGACTGCATCACATTTATTACTGACTGTATCACATTTATTACTGACTGTATCACATTTTTTACTGACTGCTCCACATTTATTACTGACTGCTCCACATTTATTACTGACTGCTCCACATTTATTACTGACTGCATCACATTTATTACTGACTGCTCGACATTTATTACTGACTGCTCCACATTTATTACAGACTGCATCACATTTATTACTGACTGCTCCACATTTATTACTGACTGCTCCACATTTATTAATGACTGCTCCACATATATTACTGACTGCATCACATTTATTACTGACTGCTCCACATTTATTACTAACTGCTCCACGTTTATTACTGACTGCTCCACATTTTTTCTGACTGCTCCACATTTATTACTGACTGTATCACATTTATTACTGACAGCTCCACATTTATTACTGACTGCTCCACATTTATTACTGACTGCTCCACATTTATTACTGACTGCTCCACATTTTTTACTGACTGCTCCACATTTATTACTGACTGCTCCACATTTATTACTGACTGCTTCACATTTATTACTGACTGCATCACATTTATTACTGACTGCTCCTCATTTATTACTGACTGCTCCACATTTATTACTGACTGCATCACATTTATTACTGACTGCTCCACATTTATTACTGACTGCTCCACATTTATTACTGACTGCATCACATTTATTACTGACTGCTCCACATTTATTACTGACTGTATCCCATTTATTACTGACTGTATCACATTTATTATTGACTGCTTCACATTTATTAATGACTGCTCCACATTAATTACTGACTGCTCAACATTTATTACTGACTGCTCCACATTTTTTACTGACTGCTCCACATTTATTACTGACTGCTCCACATTTATTACTGACTGCATCACATTTATTACTGACTGCTCCACATTTATTACTGACTGCTCTACATTTATTACTGACTGCATCACATTTATTACTGACTGCTCCACATTTATTACTGACTGCATCACATTTATTACTGACTGCTACACATTTATTACTGACTACATCATATTTATTACTGACTGTATCACATTTATTACTGACTGCTGCACAATTATTACTGACTGCTCCACATTTATTATTGACTGCTCCACATTTATTACTGACTGCATCACATTTATTACTGACTGCTCCACATTTATTAATGACTGCTCCACATTTATTACTAACTACTCCACATTTTTTACTGACTGCTCCACATTTATTACTGACTGTATCACATTTATTACTGACTGCTTCACATTGATTACTGACTGCTCCACATTTATTACTGACTGCTTCACATTTGTTACTGACTGCTCCAAATTTATTACTGGCTGCTCCACATTTTTTACTGACTGCTCCACATTTATTACTGACTGCTCCACATTTATTACTGACTGCTCCACATTTATTACTTTCTGCATCACATTTATTACTGACTGTATCACATTTATTACTGACTGCTCCACATTTATTACTGACTGTATCACATTTATTACTGACTGCTTCACATTTATTACTGAATGCTCCACATTTATTACTGACTGCTCAACATTTATTACTGACTGCATCACATTTATTACTGACTGCTCCACATTTATTACTGACTGCATCACATTTATTACTGACTGTATCAAATTTATTACTGACTGCTCCACATTTATTACTGACTGTATCACATTTATTACTGACTGCTTCACATTTATTACTGACTGCTCCACATTTATTACTGACTGTATCACATTTATTACTGACTACTCCACATTTATTACTGACTGCTCCACATTTATTACTGACTGTATCACATTTATTACTGACTGCTTCACATTTATTACTGACTGCTCCAAATTTATTACTGACTGCATCACATTTATTACTGACTGCTCCACATTTATTACTGACTGCATCACATTTATTACTGACTGTATCACATTTATTACTGACTGTATCACATTTATTACTGACTGCTCCACATTTATTACTGACTGCTCCACATTTATTACTGACTGCTAAACCTTTTTTACTGACTGCTCCACATTTATTACTGACTGCTCCACATTTATTACTGACTGCTTCACATTTATTACTGACTGCTCCACATTTATTACTGACTGCTCCACAATTATTACTGACTGCATCACATTTATTACTGACTGCTCCACATTTATTACTGACTGCTCCACATTTATTACTGACTGCATCACATTTATTACTGACTGCTCCACATTTATTACTGACTGCTCCACATTTATTACTGACTGCTCCACATTTTTTACTGACTGCTCCATATTTATTACTGACTGCTCCACATTTATTACTGACTGCTTCACATTTATTACTGACTGCATCACATTTATTACTGACTGCTCCACATTTATTACTGACTGCTCCACATTTATTACTGACTGCATCACATTTATTACTGACTGCTCCACATTTATTACTGACTGCTCCACATTTATTACTGACTGCATCACATTTATTACTGACTGCTCCTTATTTATTACTGACTGCTCCACATTTATTACTGACTGTATCCCATTTATTACTGACTGTATCACATTTATAATTGACTGCTTCACATTTATTACTGACTGCATCACATTTATTACTGACTGCTCCACATTTATTAATGACTGCTCCACATTTATTACTAACTACTCCACATTTTTTACTGACTGCTCCACATTTATTACTGACTGTATCACATTTATTACTGACTGCTTCACATTGATTACTGACTGCTCCACATTTATTACTGACTGCTTCACATTTGTTACTGACTGCTCCAAATTTATTACTGGCTGCTCCACATTTTTTACTGACTGCTCCACATTTATTACTGACTGCTCCACATTTATTACTGACTGCTCCACATTTATTACTTTCTGCATCACATTTATTACTGACTGTATCACATTTATTACTGACTGCTCCACATTTATTACTGACTGTATCACATTTATTACTGACTGCTTCACATTTATTACTGAATGCTCCACATTTATTACTGACTGCTCAACATTTATTACTGACTGCATCACATTTATTACTGACTGCTCCACATTTATTACTGACTGCATCACATTTATTACTGACTGTATCAAATTTATTACTGACTGCTCCACATTTATTACTGACTGTATCACATTTATTACTGACTGCTTCACATTTATTACTGACTGCTCCACATTTATTACTGACTGTATCACATTTATTACTGACTACTCCACATTTATTACTGACTGCTCCACATTTATTACTGACTGTATCACATTTATTACTGACTGCTTCACATTTATTACTGACTGCTCCAAATTTATTACTGACTGCATCACATTTATTACTGACTGCTCCACATTTATTACTGACTGCATCACATTTATTACTGACTGTATCACATTTATTACTGACTGTATCACATTTATTACTGACTGCTCCACATTTATTACTGACTGCTCCACATTTATTACTGACTGCTAAACCTTTTTTACTGACTGCTCCACATTTATTACTGACTGCTCCACATTTATTACTGACTGTTTCACATTTATTACTGACTGCTCCACATTTATTACTGACTGCTCCACATTTATTACTGACTGCATCACATTTATTACTGACTGCTCCACATTTATTACTGACTGCTCCACATTTATTACTGACTGCATCACATTTATTACTGACTGCTCCACATTTATTACTGACTGCTCCACATTTATTACTGACTGCTCCACATTTTTTACTGACTGCTCCATATTTATTACTGACTGCTCCACATTTATTACTGACTGCTTCACATTTATTACTGACTGCATCACATTTATTACTGACTGCTCCACATTTATTACTGACTGCTCCACATTTATTACTGACTGCATCACATTTATTACTGACTGCTCCACATTTATTACTGACTGCTCCACATTTATTACTGACTGCATCACATTTATTACTGACTGCTCCACATTTATTACTGACTGCTCCACATTTATTACTGACTGTATCCCATTTATTACTGACTGTATCACATTTATAATTGACTGCTTCACATTTATTACAAACTGCTCCACATTTATTACTGACTGCTCAACATTTATTACTGACTGCTCCACATTTTTTACTGACTGCTCTACATTTATTACTGACTGTATCACATTTATTACTGACTGCTTCACATTTATTACTGACTGCTCCACATTTATTACTGACTGCTCCACATTTATTACTGACTGCATCACATTTATTACTGACTGTATCACATTTATTACTGACTGTATCACATTTATTACTGACTGCTCCACATTTATTACTGACTGCTCCACATTTTTTACTGACTGCTCCACATTTATTACTGACTGCTCCACATTTATTACTGACTGCTCCACATGTATTACTGACTGCTTCACATTTATTACTGACTGCTCCACATTTATTACTGACTGCTCCACATTTATTACTAACAACTCCACATTTTTTTACTGACTTCTCCACATTTATTACTGACTGTATCACATTTATTACTGACTGCTTCACATTGATTACTGACTGCTCCACATTTATTACTGACTGCTTCACATTTGTTACTGACTGCTCCAAATTTATTTCTGGCTGCTCCACATTTTTTACTGACTGGTCCACATTTATTACTGACTGCTCCACATTTATTACTGACTGCTTCACATTTATTACTGACTGCTCCACATTTATTACTGACTGCTCCACATTTATTACTGACTACATCACATTTATTACTGACTGATCCACATTTATTACTGACTACTCCACATTTATTACTGACTGTATCAGATTTATTACTGACTGCTCCACATTTATTAATGACTGCTCCACATTTATTACTGACTGCTCCACATTTATTACTGACTACATCACATTTATTACTGACTGATCCACATTTATTACTGACTACTCCACATTTATTACTGACTGCTTAACATTTATTACTGACTGTTTCACATTTATTACTGACTGCTCCACATTTATTAATGACTGCTCCACATTTATTACTGACTACTCCACATTTATTACTGACTGTATCACATTTATTACTGACTGCTTCACATTTATTACTGACTGCTCCACATTTATTACTGACTGCTCCACATTTATTACTGACTGTGTCACATTTATTACTGACTGTATCACATTTATTACTGACTGCTCCACATTTATTACTGACTGTATCACATTTATTACTGACTGCTCCACATTTTTTATTGACTGCTCCACATTTATTACTGACTGCATCACATTTATTACTGACTGCTCCACAATTATTAATGACTGCTCCACATTTATTACTGACTGCTCCACATTTATTACTGACTGTATCACATTTATTACTGACTGTATCACATTTATTACTGACTGCTTCACATTTATTACTGACTGCTCCACATTTATTACTGTCTGTATCACATTTATTACTGACTGCATCACATTTATTACTGACTGCTACACATTTATTACTGACTACATCATATTTATTACTGACTGTATCACATTTATTACTGACTGCTCCACATTTATTATTGACTGCTCCACATTTATTACTGACTGCATCACATTTATTACTGACTGCTCCACATTTATTAATGACTGCTCCACATTTATTACTAACTACTCCACATTTTTTACTGACTGCTCCACATTTATTACTGACTGTATCACATTTATTACTGACTGCTTCACATTGATTACTGACTGCTCCACATTTATTACTGACTGCTTCACATTTATTACTGACTGTATCACATTTATTACTGACTGCTCCACATTTTTTATTGACTGCTCCACATTTATTACTGACTGCATCACATTTATTACTGACTGCTCCACAATTATTAATGACTGCTCCACATTTTTTACTGACTGCTCCACATTTATTACTGACTGTATCACATTTATTACTGACTGCTTCACATTGATTACTGGCTGCTCCACATTTTTTACTGACTGCTCCACATTTATTACTGACTGCTCCACATTTATTACTGACTGCTCCACATTTATTACTAACTGCATCACATTTATTACTGACTGTATCACATTTATTACTGACTGCTTCACATTTATTACTGACTGCTTCACAGTTATTACTGACTGCATCACATTTATTACTGACTGCTCCACATTTATTACTGACTGCTCCACATTTATTACTGACTGTATCACATTTATTACTGACTGCTTTACATTTATTACTGACTGCTCCACATTTATTACTGACTGCATCACATTTATTACTGACTGCTCAACATTTATTACTGACTGCATCACATTTATTACTGACTGCTCCACATTTATTACTGACTGCATCACATTTATTACTGACTGTATCAAATTTATTACTGACTGCTCCACATTTATTACTGACTGTATCACATTTATTACTGACTGCTTCACATTTATTACTGACTGCTCCACATTTATTACTGACTGTATCACATTTATTACTGACTACTCCACATTTATTACTGACTGCTCCACATTTATTACTGACTGTATCACATTTATTACTGACTGCTTCACATTTATTACTGACTGCTCCACATTTATTACTGACTGTATCACATTTATTACTGACTGCTCCACATTTATTACTGACTGCATCACATTTATTACTGACTGTATCACATTTATTACTGACTGTATCACATTTATTACTGACTGCTCCACATTTATTACTGACTGCTAAACCTTTTTTACTGACTGCTCCACATTTATTACTGACTGCTCCACATTTATTACTGACTGCTTCACATTTATTACTGACTGCTCCACATTTATTACTGACTGCTCCACATTTATTACTGACTGCATCACATTTATTACTGACTGCTCCACATTTATTACTGACTGCTCCACATTTTTTACTGACTGCTCCATATTTATTACTGACTGCTGCACATTTATTACTGACTGCTTCACATTTATTACTGACTGCATCACATTTATTACTGACTGCTCCACATTTATTACTGACTGCTCCACATTTATTACTGACTGTATCACATTTATTACTGACTGCATCACATTTATTACTGACTGCTCCACATTTATTACTGACTGCTCCACATTTATTACTGACTGTATCCCATTTATTACTGACTGTATCACATTTATTATTGACTGCTTCACATTTATTACAAACTGCTCCACATTTATTACTGACTGCTCAACATTTATTACTGACTGCTCCACATTTTTTACTGACTGCTCCACATTTATTACTGACTGCTCCACATTTATTACTGACTGCATCACATTTATTACTGACTGCTCCACATTTATTACTGACTGCTCTACATTTATTACTGACTGTATCACATTTATTACTGACTGCTTCACATTTATTACTGACTGCTCCACATTTATTACTGACTGCTCCACATTTATTACTGACTGCATCACATTTATTACTGACTGTATCACATTTATTACTGACTGTATCACATTTATTACTGACTGCTCCACATTTTTTACTGACTGCTCCACATTTATTACTGACTGCATCATATTTATTACTGACTGCTCCACATTTATTACTGACTATATCACATTTATTACTGACTGCATCACATTTATTACTGACTGCTCCACATTTTTTACTGACTGTATCACATTTATTACTGACTGTATCACATTTATTACTGACTGCTTTACATTTATTACTGACTGCTCCACATTTTTTACTGACTGCTCCACATTTATTACTGACTGCTCCACATTTATTACTGACTGCATCACATTTATTACTGACTGCTCCACATTTATTACTGACTGCTCCACATTTATTACAGACTGCATCACATTTATTACTGACTGCTCCACATTTATTACTGACTGCTCCACATTTATTAATGACTGCTCCACATATATTACTGACTGCATCACATTTATTACTGACTGCTTCACATTTATTACTGACTGCTCCACATTTATTACTGACTGCACCACATTTTTTACTGACTGCTCCACGTTTTTTACTGACTGCTCCACATTTATTACTGACTGCTCCAGATTTATTACTGACTGTATCACATTTATTACTGACTGCTCCACATTTATTACTGACTGTTCCACATTTATTACTGACTGATCCACATTTATTACTGACTGCTTCACATTTATTACTGACTGCTCCACATTTTTAACTGACTGCTCCACATTTATTACTGACTGCATCACATTTATTACTGACTGCTCCACATTTAATACTGACTGCTGCACATTTATTACTGACTGCATCACATTTATTACTGACTGCTCCACATTTATTATTGACTGCTCCACATTTTTTACTGACTGCATCACATTTATTACTGACTGCATCACATTTATTACTGACTGCTCCACATTTATTACTGACTGCTCTACATTTATTACTGACTGCATCACATTTATTACTGACTGCTCCACATTTATTACTGACTGCTCGACATTTATTACTGACTGCATCACATTTATTACTGACTGCTCCACATTTATTACTGACTATATCACATTTATTACTGACTGCATCACATTTATTACTGACTGCTCCACATTTTTTACTGACTTCTCCACATTTATTACTGACTGTATCACATTTATTACTGACTGTATCACATTTATTACTGACTGCTTTACATTTATTACTGACTGCTCCACATTTTTTACTGACTGCTCCACATTTATTACTGACTGCTCCACATTTATTACTGACTGCATCACATTTATTACTGACTGCTCCACATTTATTACTGACTGCTCCACATTTATTACAGACTGCATCACATTTATTACTGACTGCTCCACATTTATTACTGACTGCTCCACATTTATTAATGACTGCTCCACATATATTACTGACTGCATCACATTTATTACTGACTGCTTCACATTTATTACTGACTGCTCCACATTTATTACTGACTGCTCCACATTTTTTACTGACTGCTCCACTTTTTTTACTGACTGCTCCACATTTATTACTGACTGCTCCACATTTATTACTGACTGTATCACATTTATTACTGACTGCTCCACATTTATTACTGACTGCATCACATTTATTACTGACTGCTCCACATTTAATACTGACTGCTCCACATTTATTACTGACTGCATCACATTTATTACTGACTGCTCCACATTTATTATTGACTGCTCCACATTTTTTACTGACTGCATCACATTTATTACTGACTGTATCACATGTATTACTGACTGCATTAACATTTATTACTGACTGCATCACATTTATTAATGACTGCTCCACATTTATTACTGACTGCTCCACATTTATTAATGACTACTCCACATTTTTTACTGACTGCTCCACATTTATTCTGACTGTATCATATTTATTACTGACTGCTTCACATTTATTACTGACTGCTCCACATTTATTACTGACTGTATCACATTTATTACTGACTGCTTCACATTGAGTACTGACTGCTCCACATTTATTACTGACTGCTCCACCTTTATTACTGACTGCTCCACATTTTTTACTGACTGCTCCACATTTATTACTGACTGCTCCACATTTATTACTGACTGCTTCACATTTATTACTGACTGCTCCACATTTATTACTGACTGCTCCACATTTATTACTGACTACATCACATTTATTACTGACTGCTTCACATTTATTACTGACTGCTCCACATTTATTACTGACTGCTCCACATTTATTACTGACTGCATCACATTTATTACTGACTGCTCCACATTTATTACTGGCTGCTCCACATGTATTACTGACTGCTTCACATTTATTACTGACTGCTCCACAGTTATTACTGACTGCTCCACATTTATTACTGACTGCATCACATTTATTACTGACTGCTCCACATTTATTACTGACTGCTCCACATTTATTACTGACTGCATCACATTTATTACTGACTGCTCCACATTTATTACTGACTGCTCCACATTTATTACTGACTGCAACACATTTATCACTGACTGCTCCACATTTATTACTGACTGCTCCACATTTATTACTGACTGTATCACATTTATTACTGACTGCTCCACATTTATTACTGACTGCTCCACATTTATTACTGACTGCTTCACATTTATTACTGACTGCTCCACATTTATTACTGACTGCTCCACATTTATTACTGAGTGCATCACATTTATTACTGACTGCTCCACATTTATTACTGACTGCTCCACATTTATTACTGACTGCTTCAAATTTATTACTGACTGCTCCACATTTATTACTGACTGCTCCACATTTATTACTGACTGTATCACATTTATTACTGACTGTATCACATTTAATACTGACTGCTTCACATTTATTACTGACTGCTCCACATTTATTACTTACTGTATCACATTTATTACTGACTGCATCACATTTATTACTGACTGCTCCACATTTATTACTGACTGCTCCACATGTATTACTGACTGCTCCACATTTATTACTGACTGCATCACATTTATTACTGACTGCTCCACATTTATTACTGACTGCTCCACATTTATTACTTACTGTATCACATCTATTACTGACTGTATCACATTTATTACTGACTGCATCACATTAATTACTGACTGCTCCACATTTATTACTGACTACTCCACATTTTTTACTGACTTCTCCACACTTATTACTGACTACTTCACATTTTTTACTGACTTCTCCACATTTATTACTGACTGTAACACATTTATCACTGACTGCTCCACATTTATTACTGACTGTATCACACTTATTACTGACTGTATCACATTTATTACTGACTGCTTCACATTTATTACTGACTTCTCCACATTTATTACTGACTGCTCCACATTTATTTCTTACTGTTTCACATTTATTACTGACTGCTTCACATTTATTACTGACTGCTCCACATTTATTACTGACTGTATCACATTTATTACTGACTGCTCCACATTTATTTCTGACTGTATCACATTGATTACTGACTGCTTCGCATTTATTACTGACTGCTCTACATTTATTACTGACTGCTTCACATTTATTACTGACTGTATCACATTTATTACTGACTGCTCCACATTTATTACTGACTGATCCACATTTATTACTGACTGTATCACATTTATTACTGACTGCTCCACATTTATTACTGACTGTTCCACATTTATTACTGACTGTATCATATTTATTACTGACTGTTCCACATTTATTTATGACGGCATCACATTTATTACTGACTGCTTCACATTTATTACTGACTGCTCCACATTTATTACTGACTGCTCAACATTTATTACTGACTGCTCCACATTTATTACTGACTGCATCACATGTATTACTGACTGCTTCACATTTATTACTGACTGTATCACATTTATTACTGACTGCATCACATTTATTACTGACTGTATCACATTTATTACTGACTGTTCCACATTTATTTATGACGGCATCACATTTATTACTGACTGCTTCACATTTATTACTGACTGCTTCACATTTATTACTGACTGATGCACATTTATTACTGACTGTATCACATTTATTACTGACTGTATCACATTTATTACTGACTGCTTCACATTTATTACTGACTGCTCCACATTTATTACTGACTGTATCACATTTATTACTGACTGTTCCACATTTATTTATGACGGCATCACATTTATTACTGACTGCTTCACATTTATTACTGACTGCTCCACATTTATTACTGACTGCTCAACATTTATTACTGACTGCTCCACATTTATTACTGACTGCATCACATGTATTACTGACTGCTTCACATTTATTACTGACTGTATCACATTTATTACTGACTACTCCACATTTATTACTGACTGTATCACATTTATTACTGACTGTTCCACATTTATTTATGACGGCATCACATTTATTACTGACTGCTTCACATTTATTACTGACTGATGCACATTTATTACTGACTGTATCACATTTATTACTGACTGCTCCAAATTTTTTACTGACTGATCCACATTTATTACTGACTGCTTCACATTTATTACTGACTGCTCCACATTTATTACTGACTGCTCCACATTTATTACTGACTGCTTAACATTTATTACTGACTGTATCACATTTATTACTGACTGCTCCACATTTATTACTGACTGCTCCACATTTATTACTGACTGTATCACATTTATTACTGACTGCTTTACATTTATTACTGACTGCTCCACGTTTTTTACTGACTGCTCCACATTTATTACTGACTGCTCCACATTTATTACTGACTGTATCACATTTATTACTGACTGCTCCACATTTATTACTGACTGCTCCACTTTTATTACTGACTGATCCACATTTATTACTGACTGCTTCACATTTATTACTGACTGCTCCACATTTTTAACTGACTGCTCCACATTTATTACTGACTGCATCACATTTATTACTGACTGCTCCACATTTAATACTGACTGCTCCACATTTATTACTGACTGCATCACATTTATTACTGACTGCTTCACATTTATTATTGACTGCTCCACATTTTTTACTGACTGCATCACATTTATTACTGACTGCATTACATTTATTACTGACTGCTCCACATTTATTACTGACTGTATCACATTTATTACTGACTGCTCCACATTTATTACTGACTGTATCACATTTATTACTGACTGCTTAACATTTATTACTGACTGCATCACATTTATTAATGATTGCTCCACATTTATTACTGACTGCTCCACATTTATTAATGACTACTCCACATTTTTTACTGACTTCTCCACATTTATTACTGACTGTAACACATTTATCACTGACTGCTCCACATTTATTACTGACTGCTCCACATTTATTCTGACTGTATCCCATTTATTACTGACTGCTTCACATTGATTACTGACTGCTTCACATTTATTACTGACTGCTCCACCTTTATTACTGACTGCTCCACATTTTTTACTGACTGCTCCACATTTATTACTGACTGCTCCACATTTATTACTGACTGCTTCACATTTATTACTGACTGCTCCACATTTATTACTGACTGCTCCACATTTATTACTGACTACATCACATTTATTACTGACTGCTTCACATTTATTACTGACTGCTCCACATTTATTACTGACTGCTCCACATTTATTACTGACTGCATCACATTTATTACTGACTGCTCCACATTTATTACTGACTGCTCCACATGTATTACTGACTGCTTCACATTTATTACTGACTGCTCCACATTTATTACTGACTGCTCCACATTTATTACTGACTGCATCACATTTATTACTGACTGCTCCACATTTATTACTGACTGCTCCACATTTATTACTGACTGCATCACATTTATTACTGACTGCTCCACATTTATTACTGACTGCTCCACATTTATTACTGACTGCTCCACATTTATTACTGACTGTATCACATTTATTACTGACTGATCCACATTTATTACTGACTGCATCACATTTATTACTGACTGCTCCACATTTATTACTGACTACTCCACATTTTTTACTGACTTCTCCACATTTATTACTGACTGTAACACATTTATCACTGACTGCTCCACATTTATTACTGACTGCTCCACATTTATTACTGACTGTATCACATTTATTACTGACTGCTCCACATTTATTACTGACTGCTCCACATTTATTACTGACTGCTTCACATTTATTACTGACTGCTCCACATTTATTACTGACTGCTCCACATTTATTACTGACTGCATCACATTTATTACTGACTGCTCCACATTTATTACTGACTGCTCCACATGTATTACTGACTGCTTCACATTTATTACTGACTGCTCCACATTTATTACTGACTTCTCCACATTTATTACTGACTGCTCCACATTTATTACTGACTGCTCCACATTTATTACTGACTGCTTAACATTTATTACTGACTGTATCACATTTATTACTGACTGCTCCACATTTATTACTGACTGCTCCACATTTATTACTGACTGTATCACATTTATTACTGACTGTATCACATTTATTACTGACTGCTTTACATTTATTACTGACTGCTCCACATTTTTTACTGACTGCTTTACATTTATTACTGACTGCTCCACATTTTTTACTGACTGCTCCACATTTATTACTGACTGCTCCACATTTATTACTGACTGCTTCACATTTATTACTGACTGCTCCACATTTATTACTGACTGCTCCACATTTATTACAGACTGCATCACATTTATTACTGACTGCTCCACATTTATTACTGACTGCTCCACATTTATTAATGACTGCTCCACATATATTACTGACTGCATCACATTTATTACTGACTGCTTCACATTTATTACTGACTGCTCCACATTTATTACTGACTGCTCCACATTTATTACAGACTGCATCACATTTATTACTGACTGCTCCACATTTATTACTGACTGCTCCACATTTATTACTGACTGTATCACATTTATTACTGACTGCTCCACATTTATTACTGACTGCTCCACATTTATTACTGACTGATCCACATTTATTACTGACTGCTTCACATTTATTACTGACTGCTCCACATGTTTAACTGACTGCTCCACATTTATTACTGACTGCATCACATTTATTACTGACTGCTCCACATTTAATACTGACTGTTCCACATTTATTACTGACTGCATCACATTTATTACTGACTGCTTCACATTTATTATTGACTGCTCCACATTTTTTACTGACTGCATCACATTTATTACTGACTGCATTACATTTATTACTGACTGCTCCACATTTATTACTGACTGTATCACATTTATTACTGACTGCTCCACATTTATTACTGACTGTATCACATTTATTACTGACTGCTTAACATTTATTACTGACTGCATCACATTTATTAATGACTGCTCCACATTTATTACTGACTGCTCCACATTTATTAATGACTACTCCACATTTTTTACTGACTTCTACACATTTATTACGGACTGTAACACATTTATCACTGACTGCTCCACATTTATTACTGACTGCTCCACATTTATTCTGACTGTATCCCATTTATTACTGACTGCTTCACATTGATTACTGACTGCTTCACATTTATTACTGACTGCTCCACCTTTATTACTGACTGCTCCACATTTTTTACTGACTGCTCCACATTTATTACTGACTGCTCCACATTTATTACTGACTGCTTCACATTTATTACTGACTGCTCCACATTTATTACTGACTGCTCCACATTTATTACTGACTACATCACATTTATTACTGACTGCTTCACATTTATTACTGACTGCTCCACATTTATTACTGACTGCTCCACATTTATTACTGACTGCATCACATTTATTACTGACTGCTCCACATTTATTACTGACTGCTCCACATGTATTACTGACTGCTTCACATTTATTACTGACTGCTCCACATTTATTACTGACTGCTCCACATTTATTACTGACTGCATCACATTTATTACTGACTGCTCCACATTTATTACTGACTGCATCACATTTATTACTGACTGCTCCACATTTATTACTGACTGCTCCACATTTAATACTGACTGTATCACATTTATTACTGACTGCTCCACATTTATTACTGACTGCATCACATTTATTACTGACTGCTCCACATTTATTACTGACTGCTCCACATTTATTACTGACTGCTCCACATTTATTACTGACTGCTCCACATTTATTACTGACTGCTTCACATTTATTACTGACTGCTCCACATTTATTACTGACTGCTCCACATTTATTACTGACTGCATCACATTTATTACTGACTGCTCCACATTTATTACTGACTGCTCCACATGTATTACTGACTGCTTCACATTTATTACTGACTGCTCCACATTTATTACTGACTGCTCCACATTTATTACTGACTGCATCACATTTATTACTGACTGCTCCACATTTATTACTGACTGCTCCACATGTATTACTGACTGCTTCACATTTATTACTGACTGCTCCACATTTATTACTGACTGCTCCACATTTATTACTGACTGCATCACATTTATTACTGACTGCTCCACATTTATTACTGACTGCTCCACATTTATTACTGACTGCATCACATTTATTACTGACTGCTCCACATTTATTACTGACTGCTCCACATTTATTACTGACTGCTCCACATTTATTACTGACTGTATCACATTTATTACTGACTGCTCCACATTTATTACTGACTGCATCACATTTATTACTGCCTGCTCCACATTTATTACTGACTACTCCACATTTTTTACTGACTTCTCCACATTTATTACTGACTGTAACACATTTATCACTGACTGCTCCACATTTATTACTGACTGCTCCACATTTATTACTGACTGTATCACATTTATTACTGACTGCTCCACAATTATTACTGACTGCTCCACATTTATTACTGACTGCTTCACATTTATTACTGACTGCTCCACATTTATTACTGACTGCTCCACATTTATTACTGACTGCTCCACATTTATTACTGACTGCTTCAAATTTATTACTGACTGCTCCACATTTATTACTGTCTGCTCCACATTTATTACTGACTGTATCACATTTATTACTGACTGTATCACATTTAATACTGACTGCTTCACATTTATTACTGACTGCTCCACATTTATTACTGACTGCTCCACATTTATTACTGACTGCATCACATTTATTACTGTCTGTATCACATTTATTACTGACTGCTTCACATTTATTACTGACTGCTCCACATTTATTACTGACTGCTCCACATGTATTACTGACTGCTCCACATTTATTACTGACTGCATCACATTTATTACTGACTGCTCCACATTTATTACTGACTGCTCCACATTTATTACTGACTGTATCACACTTATTACTGACTGTATCACATTTATTACTGACTGCTTCACATTTATTACTGACTTCTCCACATTTATTACTGACTGCATCACATTTATTACTGACTGCTCCACATTTATTACTGACTGCTCCACATTTATTACTGACTGCTCCACATTTAATACTGACTGTATCACATTTATTACTGACTGCTCCACATTTATTACTGACTGCATCACATTTATTACTGACTGCTCCACATTTATTACTGACTGCTCCACATTTATTACTGACTGCTCCACATTTATTACTGACTGCTCCACATTTATTACTGACTGCTTCACATTTATTACTGACTGCTCCACATTTATTACTGACTGCTCCACATTTATTACTGACTGCATCACATTTATTACTGACTGCTCCACATTTATTACTGACTGCTCCACATGTATTACTGACTGCTTCACATTTATTACTGACTGCTCCACATTTATTACTGACTGCTCCACATTTATTACTGACTGCATCACATTTATTACTGACTGCTCCACATTTATTACTGACTGCTCCACATTTATTACTGACTGCATCACATTTATTACTGACTGCTCCACATTTATTACTGACTGCTCCACATTTATTACTGACTGCTCCACATTTATTACTGACTGTATCACATTTATTACTGACTGCTCCACATTTATTACTGACTGCATCACATTTATTACTGCCTGCTCCACATTTATTACTGACTACTCCACATTTTTTACTGACTTCTCCACATTTATTACTGACTGTAACACATTTATCACTGACTGCTCCACATTTATTACTGACTGCTCCACATTTATTACTGACTGTATCACATTTATTACTGACTGCTCCACATTTATTACTGACTGCTTCACATTTATTACTGACTGCTCCACATTTATTACTGACTGCTCCACATTTATTACTGACTGCTTCAAATTTATTACTGACTGCTCCACATTTATTACTGTCTGCTCCACATTTATTACTGACTGTATCACATTTATTACTGACTGTATCACATTTAATACTGACTGCTTCACATTTATTACTGACTGCTCCACATTTATTACTGACTGCTCCACATTTATTACTGACTGCATCACATTTATTACTGTCTGTATCACATTTATTACTGACTGCTTCACATTTATTACTGACTGCTCCACATTTATTACTGACTGCTCCACATGTATTACTGACTGCTCCACATTTATTACTGACTGCATCACATTTATTACTGACTGCTCCACATTTATTACTGACTGCTCCACATTTATTACTGACTGTATCACACTTATTACTGACTGTATCACATTTATTACTGACTGCTTCACATTTATTACTGACTTCTCCACATTTATTACTGACTGCTCCACATTTATTTCTGACTGTTTTACATTTATTACTGACTGCTTCACATTTATTACTGACTGCTCCACATTTATTACTGACTGTATCACATTTATTACTGACTGCTCCACATTTATTTCTGACTGTATCACATTGATTACTGACTGCTTCGCATTTATTACTGACTGCTCTACATTTATTACTGACTGCTCCACATTTATTACTGACTGTATCACATTTATTACTGACTGCTCCACATTTATTACTGACTGCTCCACATTTATTACTGACTGCTACACATTTATTACTCACTGCTCCACATTTATTACTGACTGCATCACATTTATTACTGACTGCTCCACATTTATTACTGACTGCTTCACATTTATTACTGACTGCTCCACATTTATTACTGACTGCTCCACATTTATTACCGACTGAATCACATTTATTACTGCCTGCATCACTTTTATTACTGACTGCTCCACATTTATTACTGACTGCTCCACATTTATTTCTGACTGCTCCACATTTATCACTGACTGCTCCACATTTATTACTGACTGCTCAAAATTTATTACTGACTGCTCCACATTTATTACTGACTGCATCACATGTATTACTGACTGCTCCACATTTATTACTGACTACATCACATTTATTACTGACTGCTTCACATTTATTACTGACTGCTCCACATTTATTACTGACTGCTCCACATTTATTACTGACTACTCCACATTTATTACTGACTGCACCACATTTATTACTGACTGCTTCACATTTATTACTGACTGTATCACATTTATTACTGACTGCTCCACATTTATTACTGACTGCTCCACATTTATTACTGACTGCTCCACATTTATTACTGACTGCTCCACATTTATTACTGACTGCTTCACATTTATTACTGACTGCTCCACATTTATTACTGACTGCTTCACATTCATTACTGACTGTATCACATTTATTACTGACTACTCCATATTTATTACTGACTGTATCACATTTATTACTGACTGTTCCACATTTATTTATGACGGCATCACATTTATTACTGTCTGCTTCACATTTATTACTGACTGCTTCACATTTATTACTGACTGATGCACATTTATTACTGACTGTATCACATTTATTACTGACTGCTCCACATTTATTACTGACTGCTCCACATTTATTACTGACTGCT
Source organism: Engystomops pustulosus (assembly GCF_040894005.1). Lineage (NCBI taxonomy): Eukaryota > Metazoa > Chordata > Amphibia > Anura > Leptodactylidae > Engystomops > Engystomops pustulosus. Next base: position 891,283 of record NC_092416.1, on the reverse strand, counting down.
CCACATTTTTTACTGACTGCTCCATATTTATTACTGACTGCTCCACATTTATTACTGACTGCTTCACATTTATTACTGACTGCATCACATTTATTACTGACTGCTCCACATTTATTACTGACTGCTCCACATTTATTACTGACTGCATCACATTTATTACTGACTGCTCCACATTTATTACTGACTGCTCCACATTTATTACTGACTGCATCACATTTATTACTGACTGCTCCACATTTATTACTGACTGCTCCACATTTATTACTGACTGTATCCCATTTATTACTGACTGTATCACATTTATTATTGACTGCTTCACATTTATTACAAACTGCTCCACATTTATTACTGACTGCTCAACATTTATTACTGACTGCTCCACATTTTTTACTGACTGCTCTACATTTATTACTGACTGTATCACATTTATTACTGACTGCTTCACATTTATTACTGACTGCTCCACATTTATTACTGACTGCTCCACATTTATTACTGACTGCATCACATTTATTACTGACTGTATCACATTTATTACTGACTGTATCACATTTATTACTGACTGCTCCACATTTATTACTGACTGCTCCACATTTATTACTGACTGCATCACATTTATTACTGACTGTATCACATTTATTACTGACTGTATCACATTTATTACTGACTGCTCCACATTTATTACTGACTGCTCCACATTTTTTAGTGACTGCTCCACATTTATTACTGACTGCTTCACATTTGTTACTGTCTGCTCCAAATTTATTACTGGCTGCTCCACATTTTTTACTGACTGGTCCACATTTATTACTGACTGCTCCACATTTATTACTGACTGCATCACATTTATTACTGACTGCTCCACATTTATTACTGACTGCTCCACATTTATTACTGACTGCTCCACATTTATTACTGACTGCTTCACATTTATTACTGACTACATCACATTTATTACTGACTGCTTCACATTTATTACTGACTGCTCCACATTTATTACTGACTACATCACATTTATTACTGACTGCTTCACATTTATTACTGACTGCTCCACATTTATTACTGACTGCTCCACATTTATTACTGACTGCATCACATTTATTACTGACTGCTCCACATTTATTACTGACTGCTCCATATGTATTACTGACTGCTTCACATTTATTACTGACTGCTCCACATTTATTACTGACTGCATCACATTTATTACTAACTACTCCACATTTTTTACTGACTTCTCCACATTTATTACTGACTGTATCACATTTATTACTGACTGCTTCACATTGATTACTGACTGCTCCACATTTATTACTGACTGCTTCACATTTGTTACTGACTGCTCCAAATTTATTACTGGCTGCTCCACATTTTTTACTGACTGGTCCACATTTATTACTGACTGCTCCACATTTATTACTGACTGCTTCACATTTATTACTGACTGCTCCACATTTATTACTGACTGCTCCACATTTATTACTGACTACATCACATTTATTACTGACTGATCCACATTTATTACTGACTGCTTAACATTTATTACTGACTGATCCACATTTATTACTGACTGCTTAACATTTATTACTGACTGTTTCACATTTATTACTGACTGCTCCACATTTATTAATGACTGCTCCACATTTATTACTGACGGCATCACATTTGATACTGAATGCTCCACATTTATTACTGACTGCTCCACATTTATTACTGACTGTGTCACATTTATTACTGACTGTATCACATTTATTACTGACTGCTCCGCATTTATTACTGACTACTCCACATTTATTACTGACTGCTCCACATTTATTACTGACTGTATCACATTTATTACTGACTGCTCCACATTTATTAATGACTGCTCCACATTTATTAATGACTGCTCCACATTTATTACTGACGGCATCACATTTATTACTGACTGCTCCACATTGATTACTGACTGCTCCACATTTATTACTGACTGTGTCACATTTATTACTGACTGTATCACATTTATTACTGACTGCTCCACATTTATTACTGACTGTATCACATTTATTACTGACTGCTCCACATTTATTATTGACTGCTCCACATTTATAACTGACTGCATCACATTTATTACTGACTGCTCCACATTTATTAATGACTGCTCCACATTTATTACTGACTGCTCCACATTTATTACTGACTGTATCACATTTATTACTGACTGTATCACATTTATTACTGACTGCTTCACATTTATTACTGACTGCTCCACATTTATTACTGTCTGTATCACATTTATTACTGACTGCATCCTATTTATTACTGACTGATACACATTTATTACTGACTACATCATATTTATTACTGACTGTATCACATTTATTTCTGACTGTTTTACATTTATTACTGACTGCTTCACATTTATTACTGACTGCTCCACATTTATTACTGACTGTATCACATTTATTACTGACTGCTCCACATTTATTTCTGACTGTATCACATTGATTACTGACTGCTTCGCATTTATTACTGACTGCTCTACATTTATTACTGACTGCTCCACATTTATTACTGACTGTATCACATTTATTACTGACTGCTCCACATTTATTACTGACTGCTCCACATTTATTACTGACTGCTACACATTTATTACTCACTGCTCCACATTTATTACTGACTGCATCACATTTATTACTGACTGCTCCACATTTATTACTGACTGCTTCACATTTATTACTGACTGCTCCACATTTATTACTGACTGCTCCACATTTATTACCGACTGAATCACATTTATTACTGCCTGCATCACTTTTATTACTGACTGCTCCACATTTATTACTGACTGCTCCACATTTATTTCTGACTGCTCCACATTTATCACTGACTGCTCCACATTTATTACTGACTGCTCAAAATTTATTACTGACTGCTCCACATTTATTACTGACTGCATCACATGTATTACTGACTGCTCCACATTTATTACTGACTACATCACATTTATTACTGACTGCTTCACATTTATTACTGACTGCTCCACATTTATTACTGACTGCTCCACATTTATTACTGACTACTCCACATTTATTACTGACTGCACCACATTTATTACTGACTGCTTCACATTTATTACTGACTGTATCACATTTATTACTGACTGCTCCACATTTATTACTGACTGCTCCACATTTATTACTGACTGCTCCACATTTATTACTGACTGCTCCACATTTATTACTGACTGCTTCACATTTATTACTGACTGCTCCACATTTATTACTGACTGCTTCACATTTATTACTGACTGTATCACATTTATTACTGACTACTCCATATTTATTACTGACTGTATCACATTTATTACTGACTGTTCCACATTTATTTATGACGGCATCACATTTATTACTGTCTGCTTCACATTTATTACTGACTGCTTCACATTTATTACTGACTGATGCACATTTATTACTGACTGTATCACATTTATTACTGACTGCTCCACATTTATTACTGACTGCTCCACATTTATTACTGACTGCTCCACATTTTTTACTGACTGCTCCATATTTATTACTGACTGCTCCACATTTATTACTGACTGCTTCACATTTATTACTGACTGCATCACATTTATTACTGACTGCTCCACATTTATTACTGACTGCTCCACATTTATTACTGACTGCATCACATTTATTACTGACTGCTCCACATTTATTACTGACTGCTCCACATTTATTACTGACTGCATCACATTTATTACTGACTGCTCCACATTTATTACTGACTGCTCCACATTTATTACTGACTGTATCCCATTTATTACTGACTGTATCACATTTATTATTGACTGCTTCACATTTATTACAAACTGCTCCACATTTATTACTGACTGCTCAACATTTATTACTGACTGCTCCACATTTTTTACTGACTGCTCTACATTTATTACTGACTGTATCACATTTATTACTGACTGCTTCACATTTATTACTGACTGCTCCACATTTATTACTGACTGCTCCACATTTATTACTGACTGCATCACATTTATTACTGACTGTATCACATTTATTACTGACTGTATCACATTTATTACTGACTGTATCACATTTATTACTGACTGCTCCACATTTATTACTGACTGCTCCACATTTATTACTGACTGCATCACATTTATTACTGACTGTATCACATTTATTACTGACTGTATCACATTTATTACTGACTGCTCCACATTTATTACTGACTGCTCCACATTTTTTAGTGACTGCTCCACATTTATTACTGACTGCTTCACATTTGTTACTGTCTGCTCCAAATTTATTACTGGCTGCTCCACATTTTTTACTGACTGGTCCACATTTATTACTGACTGCTCCACATTTATTACTGACTGCATCACATTTATTACTGACTGCTCCACATTTATTACTGACTGCTCCACATTTATTACTGACTGCTCCACATTTATTACTGACTGCTTCACATTTATTACTGACTACATCACATTTATTACTGACTGCTTCACATTTATTACTGACTGCTCCACATTTATTACTGACTACATCACATTTATTACTGACTGCTTCACATTTATTACTGACTGCTCCACATTTATTACTGACTGCTCCACATTTATTACTGACTGCATCACATTTATTACTGACTGCTCCACATTTATTACTGACTGCTCCATATGTATTACTGACTGCTTCACATTTATTACTGACTGCTCCACATTTATTACTGACTGCATCACATTTATTACTAACTACTCCACATTTTTACTGACTTCTCCACATTTATTACTGACTGTATCACATTTATTACTGACTGCTTCACATTGATTACTGACTGCTCCACATTTATTACTGACTGCTTCACATTTGTTACTGACTGCTCCAAATTTATTACTGGCTGCTCCACATTTTTTACTGACTGGTCCACATTTATTACTGACTGCTCCACATTTATTACTGACTGCTTCACATTTATTACTGACTGCTCCACATTTATTACTGACTGCTCCACATTTATTACTGACTACATCACATTTATTACTGACTGATCCACATTTATTACTGACTGCTTAACATTTATTACTGACTGATCCACATTTATTACTGACTGCTTAACATTTATTACTGACTGTTTCACATTTATTACTGACTGCTCCACATTTATTAATGACTGCTCCACATTTATTACTGACGGCATCACATTTGATACTGAATGCTCCACATTTATTACTGACTGCTCCACATTTATTACTGACTGTGTCACATTTATTACTGACTGTATCACATTTATTACTGACTGCTCCGCATTTATTACTGACTACTCCACATTTATTACTGACTGCTCCACATTTATTACTGACTGTATCACATTTATTACTGACTGCTCCACATTTATTAATGACTGCTCCACATTTATTAATGACTGCTCCACATTTATTACTGACGGCATCACATTTATTACTGACTGCTCCACATTGATTACTGACTGCTCCACATTTATTACTGACTGTGTCACATTTATTACTGACTGTATCACATTTATTACTGACTGCTCCACATTTATTACTGACTGTATCACATTTATTACTGACTGCTCCACATTTATTATTGACTGCTCCACATTTATAACTGACTGCATCACATTTATTACTGACTGCTCCACATTTATTAATGACTGCTCCACATTTATTACTGACTGCTCCACATTTATTACTGACTGTATCACATTTATTACTGACTGTATCACATTTATTACTGACTGCTTCACATTTATTACTGACTGCTCCACATTTATTACTGTCTGTATCACATTTATTACTGACTGCATCCTATTTATTACTGACTGATACACATTTATTACTGACTACATCATATTTATTACTGACTGTATCACATTTATTACTGACTGCTGCACAATTATTACTGACTGCTCCACATTTATTATTGACTGCTCCACATTTATTACTGACTGCATCACATTTATTACTGACTGCTCCACATTTATTAATGACTGCTCCACATTTATTACTAACTACTCCACATTTTTTACTGACTGCTTCACATTGATTACTGACTGCTCCACATTTATTACTGACTGCTTCACATTTGTTACTGACTGCTCCAAATTTATTACTGGCTGCTCCACATTTTTTACTGACTGCTCCACATTTATTACTGACTGCTCCACATTTATTACTGACTGCTCCACATTTATTACTTTCTGCATCACATTTATTACTGACTGTATCACATTTATTACTGACTGCTTCACATTTATTACTGACTGCTTCACAGTTATTACTGACTGCATCACATTTATTACTGACTGCTCCACATTTATTACTGACTGCTCCACATGTATTACTGACTGTATCACATTTATTACTGACTGCTTCACATTTATTACTGAATGCTCCACATTTATTACTGACTGCTCAACATTTATTACTGACTGCATCACATTTATTACTGACTGCTCCACATTTATTACTGACTGCATCACATTTATTACTGACTGTATCAAATTTATTACTGACTGCTCCACATTTATTACTGACTGTATCACATTTATTACTGACTGCTTCACATTTATTACTGACTGCTCCACATTTATTACTGACTGTATCACATTTATTACTGACTACTCCACATTTATTACTGACTGCTCCACATTTATTACTGACTGTATTACATTTATTACTGACTGCTTCACATTTATTACTGACTGCTCCAAATTTATTACTGACTGCATCACATTTATTACTGACTGCTCCACATTTATTACTGACTGCATCACATTTATTACTGACTGTATCACATTTATTACTGACTGTATCACATTTATTACTGACTGCTCCACATTTATTACTGACTGCTTCACATTTATTACTGACTGCTCCACATTTATTACTGACTGCTCCACATTTATTACTGACTGCATCACATTTATTACTGACTGCTCCACATTTATTACTGACTGCTCCACATTTTTTACTGACTGCTCCATATTTATTACTGACTGCTCCACATTTATTACTGACTGCTTCACATTTATTACTGACTGCATCACATTTATTACTGACTGCTCCACATTTATTACTGACTGCTCCACATTTATTACTGACTGCATCACATTTATTACTGACTGCTCCACATTTATTACTGACTGCATCACATTTATTACTGACTGCTCCACATTTATTACTGACTGCTCCACATTTATTACTGACTGTATCCCATTTATTACTGACTGTATCACATTTATTATTGACTGCTTCACATTTATTACAAACTGCTCCACATTTATTACTGACTGCTCAACATTTATTACTGACTGCTCCACATTTTTTACTGACTGCTCTACATTTATTACTGACTGTATCACATTTATTACTGACTGCTTCACATTTATTACTGACTGCTCCACATTTATTACTGACTGCTCCACATTTATTACTGACTGCATCACATTTATTACTGACTGTAACACATTTATTACTGACTGTATCACATTTATTACTGACTGCTCCACATTTATTACTGACTGCTCCACATTTTTTACTGACTGCTCCACATTTATTACTGACTGCTCCACATTTATTACTGACTGCGTCACATTTATTACTGACTGCTCCACATTTATTACTGACTGCTCCACATGTATTACTGACTGCTTCACATTTATTACTGACTGCTCCACATTTATTACTGACTGCTCCACATTTATTACTAACTACTCCACATTTTTTTACTGACTTCTCCACATTTATTACTGACTGTATCACATTTCTTACTGACTGCTTCACATTGATTACTGACTGCTCCACATTTATTACTGACTGCTTCACATTTGTTACTGACTGCTCCAAATTTATTTCTGGCTGCTCCACATTTTTTACTGACTGGTCCACATTTATTACTGACTGCTCCACATTTATTACTGACTGCTTCACATTTATTACTGACTGCTCCACATTTATTACTGACTGCTCCACATTTATTACTGACTACATCACATTTAATACTGACTGATCCACATTTATTACTGACTACTCCACATTTATTACTGACTGCTTAACATTTATTACTGACTGTTTCACATTTATTACTGACTGCTCCACATTTATTAATGACTGCTCCACATTTATTACTGACGGCATCACATTTATTACTGACTGCTCCACATTTATTACTGACTGCTCCACATTTATTACTGACTGTGTCACATTTATTACTGACTGTATCACATTTATTACTGACTGTATCACATTTATTACTGACTGCTCCACATTTATTACTGACTGCTCCACATTTATTATTGACTGCTCCACATTTATTACTGACTGCATCACATTTATTACTGACTGCTCCACAATTATTAATGACTGCTCCACATTTATTACTGACTGCTCCACATTTATTACTGACTGTATCACATTTATTACTGACTGTATCACATTTATTACTGACTGCTTCACATTTATTACTGACTGCTCCACATTTATTACTGTCTGTATCACATTTATTACTGACTGCATCACATTTATTACTGACTGCTACACATTTATTACTGACTACATCATATTTATTACTGACTGTATCACATTTATTACTGACTGTATCACATTTATTACTGACTGCTCCACATTTATTATTGACTGCTCCACATTTATTACTGACTGCATCACATTTATTACTGACTGCTCCACATTTATTAATGACTGCTCCACATTTATTACTAACTACTCCACATTTTTTACTGACTGCTCCACATTTATTACTGACTGTATCACATTTATTACTGACTGCTTCACATTGATTACTGACTGCTCCACATTTATTACTGACTGCTTCACATTTGCTACTGACTGCTCCAAATTTATTACTGGCTGCTCCACATTTTTTACTGACTGCTCCACATTTATTACTGACTGCTCCACATTTATTACTGACTGCTCCACATTTATTACTAACTGCATCACATTTATTACTGACTGTATCACATTTATTACTGACTGCTCCACATTTATTATTGACTGCTCCACATTTATTACTGACTGCATCACATTTATTACTGACTGCTCCACATTTATTACTGACTGCTCCACATTTATTACTGACTGCTCCACATTTATTACTGACTGCTCCACATTTATTACTAACTGCATCACATTTATTACTGACTGTATCACATTTATTACTGACTGCTCCACATTTATTATTGACTGCTCCACATTTATTACTGACTGCATCACATTTATTACTGACTGCTCCACATTTATTACTGACTGCTTTACATTTATTACTGACTGTATCACATTTATTACTGACTGCTTCACATTTATTACTGACTGCCCCACATTTATTACTGACTGCTCAACATTTATTACTGACTGCATCACATTTATTACTGACTGCTCCACATTTATTACTGACTGCATCACATTTATTACTGACTGTATCAAATTTATTACTGACTGCTCCACATTTATTGCTGACTGTATCACATTTATTACTGACTGCTTCACATTTATTACTGACTGCTCCACATTTATTACTGACTGTATCACATTTATTACTGACTACTCCACATTTATTACTGACTGCTCCACATTTATTACTGACTGTATCACATTTATTACTGACTGCTTCACATTTATTACTGACTGCTCCACATTTATTACTGACTGTATCACATTTATTACTGACTGCTCCACATTTATTACTGACTGCATCACATTTATTACTGACTGTATCACATTTATTACTGACTGTATCACATTTATTACTGACTGCTCCACATTTATTACTGACTGCTAAACCTTTTTTACTGACTGCTCCACATTTATTACTGACTGCTCCACATTTATTACTGACTGCTTCACATTTATTACTGACTGCTCCACATTTATTACTGACTGCTCCACATTTATTACTGACTGCATCACATTTATTACTGACTGCTCCACATTTATTACTGACTGCTCCACATTTTTTACTGACTGCTCCATATTTATTACTGACTGCTCCACATTTATTACTGACTGCTTCACATTTATTACTGACTGCATCACATTTATTACTGACTGCTCCACATTTATTACTGACTTCTCCACATTTATTACTGACTGTATAACATTTATTACTGACTGCTTCACATTGATTACTGACTGCTCCACATTTATTACTGACTGCTTCACATTTGTTACTGACTGCTCCAAATTTATTTCTGGCTGCTCCACATTTTTTACTGACTGGTCCACATTTATTACTGACTGCTCCACATTTATTACTGACTGCTTCACATTTATTACTGACTGCTCCACATTTATTACTGACTGCTCCACATTTATTACTGACTACATCACATTTATTACTGACTGATCCACATTTATTACTGACTACTCCACAATTATTACTGACTGCTTAACATTTATTACTGACTGTTTCACATTTATTACTGACTGCTCCACATTTATTAATGACTGCTCCACATTTATTACTGACGGCATCACATTTATTACTGACTGCTCCACATTTATTACTGACTGCTCCACATTTATTACTGACTGTGTCACATTTATTACTGACTGTATCACATTTATTACTGACTGCTTCACATTTATTACTGACTGTATCACATTTATTACTGACTGCTCCACATTTATTATTGACTGCTCCACATTTATTACTGACTGCATCACATTTATTACTGACTGCTCCACAATTATTAATGACTGCTCCACATTTATTACTGACTGCTCCACATTTATTACTGACTGTATCACATTTATTACTGACTGTATCACATTTATTACTGACTGCTTCACATTTATTACTGACTGCTCCACATTTATTACTGTCTGTATCACATTTATTACTGACTGCATCACATTTATTACTGACTGCTACACATTTATTACTGACTACATCATATTTATTACTGACTGTATCACATTTATTACTGACTGTATCACATTTATTACTGACTGCTCCACATTTATTATTGACTGCTCCACATTTATTACTGACTGCATCACATTTATTACTGACTGCTCCACATTTATTAATGACTGCTCCACATTTATTACTAACTACTCCACATTTTTTACTGACTGCTCCACATTTATTACTGACTGTATCACATTTATTACTGACTGCTTCACATTGATTACTGACTGCTCCACATTTATTACTGACTGCTTCACATTTGCTACTGACTGCTCCAAATTTATTACTGGCTGCTCCACATTTTTTACTGACTGCTCCACATTTATTACTGACTGCTCCACATTTATTACTGACTGCTCCACATTTATTACTAACTGCATCACATTTATTACTGACTGTATCACATTTATTACTGACTGCTTCACATTTATTACTGACTGCTTCACAGTTATTACTGACTGCATCACATTTATTACTGACTGCTCCACATTTATTACTGACTGCTCCACATTTATTACTGACTGCTCCACATTTATTACTGACTGTATCACATTTATTACTGACTGCTTTACATTTATTACTGACTGCCCCACATTTATTACTGACTGCTCAACATTTATTACTGACTGCTCCACATTTATTACTGACTGCATCACATTTATTACTGACTGTATCAAATTTATTACTGACTGCTTGTTGTAGGACGCTGGTAGTTCTATAAATTGTTATGCAGTATAACGATTAGTATCACTACCTTCCTTGTACTGTTTACTATATTCTATATCTTCTGTTTCTAGTCTCTGTATTGTACACTATAATTTACCACACTCAGGGTTAATACCAATAATATTTATTAACACACTAAAAGTATACAATGTTAATCACAATACTCACAAAACCCACAGAATCCAACCCACCACAATGCATATAAACACACACACACAATATAATAATCCACACACCTAACTATCCCTATTATCACAGAGAACGAAGGGGGACAGGGAGATTGACAGGAAAGCAGGGGTACAGAGATAGATTTAGGTAGATAGGAAAGCAGGGGTACAGAGATAGAGAACAGGGGAGCCGGGGTACAGAGATAGAGAACAGGGGAGTTGGGGTACAGAGAGATAGAGAACAGGGGAGTTGGGGTACAGAGAGATAGAGAACAGGGGAGTTGGGGTACAGAGAGATAGAGAACAGGGGAGTTGGGGTACAGAGAGATAGAGAACAGGGGAGTTGGGGTACAGAGATACAGGTACTCAGCCAAATCCGGGAAGGTGCTCTAGTGTCTTAGCTGGTGGTGATGGCAGATTCCTTCTCCTTTCCTAGTTGGTCTGTAGGGAAGATTTTTCTTCCTCTATCCTCCACTAACATCCCCTTATAAGTCTCTCCACTGTCCCTTCCCCCAAGATGGTGGACAACAGATGTATATCCCTTCCTATCCTGTATTTCCAATACAGGGTGTGTATTTAGTCACCCATCCAGCCCCCCCTCAGGTGGGAATAACAGAGATCCCGGATTTCATCCTGGCATAGAGGTGTGAAGTGTCTCTAGATAACTGTCCCTGGAGAGTTTGAGTGACATTCCCATAGTAAAAGGGGGTTGACATCCTGCTGTCCAAGGATACAGATGTGTGAGATTGCCCTCACCATATCCTGAGTAAGAAAGCAGGTGTGTTCTTTCCCAGGGGAATGGAATATGACAGAGGGACATTTTATACATACATATATATATATATACATATATATATATATATATATATATATATATATATGTATACATATATATACACACACATACATATCTACATACACAAATACCTACGTACATGGATAGACACTTCCCTTTACAATCGCCCTGTTGTCGGGGACTCGACAATTAAAATTTGAGGGAAGTGTTGTGTTGAACCGTATTTGCCTATTCAACCATATTTATCCCTGGTAGTGATTCAGGATGGAATGAAGTATAATTTTGCATTTAGGTACCAAGACATCACTTTCCCACAGAGCCACCTTCCTGCCCGTCACCGTAACCCAGTATCCTCTGCCCACAGAGAACGTCATCTGCTTCTTGTCTCTTCCTCTCAGAATCACAGTCCTTTACTATGGTATGAGTCTCTTTGGTTGACCTTGTCTGTGTTGCCAGTCTCCTGCTGTAGCCAATCTCAATTGTCATCCTGACCAATGTCCCACATGCAGGTTTGAGAGAAAGGCCATTTACTCATGCTTGAGCATATGTAGCACTACCATTGATCTGGTGTTATGGTCATGTAGAGTCATCATCCAATTTTCCACAGCAACTTTTCATCAGAGGTGTTGAAGAAGAACAATGAAGAACCTTGATTGAAGTGGTATCCGTGGACAGAAAACCTGGATCTTTACCAAGGCATGACAGCAGACTAGAATGGGAGGCGATGTCTCAGAACCTAAGGTCAAATTGTGGGGAGGGGCATTGCCTCCCATGTCCCCAATACCTGACATTCAATCCATCCTGTTATTAATCATACCATATATAAAGTTAAAAGGCAATTACTCACCATAGAGTGGGAATACCTTACCTATCCCTAAGGTCCCTACACATAATTAAAACACAGGCATACTATTTGCACCGAACACACAAATTCCCATCACCCTAAAAATCCAAATATACAAATTATATATAGAAAAGATTGTTATCATCAAGTCCTTAATCCCTGCCTTCGAATCAGTTCATGATGTTCTGCCTGGCCCAATTGTATTCGGTTGGCCAGGCCTTTCATTTTCTTGTATATAAAAAATAGTCCGATATACATAATAGTGACCAGGACGAGGAGAACTATCACTGGGTGAATTAGCATATTAAAGAATGAAGTTGCTTTGGGGCTGTAGCCAAACAGACTTTCCCACCAGGACACTGTAGAGTCTTTTTCCAGGGCATGGACAATCCCTGTAATCTTCATCTGATCATGTTTTAGAAGAATGGTGGCTTGATCTTCAGAGTCTTTGAGTCTCTTAATTATCCCTTCCTCTTGGCTGAAGTCTAACAAAAGATGTTTAAGTTTGTTGCCAAAACCAAGAGGGATTTTCTGAAGTCTTAGGGGAGTATCTGGACGGATATCGAGTCTCTTTTCGGGGGTAATCGGTGTTCTTCCCTTTTCACCTGCAATATCGATACCTAAAACTGGATAAGAAGTACAATATGCTCCTGGGAGGAGTTCTCCTCTTTCGGTGCAGTTAGTTGAATAAATGGTATATGACATATTCATTGTTTGATACCAACACCAATACCCTTGACCCACATATTTTATATATGATGGAGGTACCGCTCTGGTTTTCACCTCACAGGAACCCTCAATATCCCAACACTGGTGTCTAAACACACGATCATAACTACCTTGGCAGAGAATAGCATCCTCTTTTCTCCAACATCCATCTGTATCAAACAGATAAGGTTGGCCTGCCTCATATGTCAGGATATCTGAGGGGAGCTGTGGGTGAAGTACTGTTGAGTTTTTTATTACCGTACCCAGGTTAATGACATTGTACCCTTGTCTTACTTTACCAGAGGTGGGTGCCAAAGATGAAGCGGTACATGTGAGATTTTGGCAACCATGCCACTGACTGACCCACCAGTTGGTATGATTAACTGCAAAAGGGGAAATATAACTACTCATCCTTTGCCATAGGTTAAATGGGTAGTGGCTACTATGTAAAGAGGATATAATATGTTTAAGGTTATCAGAGAGTTCACTTTGTACTTGAGTACATGTCAGGGCAAGTTGTGTTCTATCCTGCTCTTCTAGGAGACCTACAACTAGCTGCCTAAACTTCTCTCTTAGTGCAGAAGATAGAGAAGTAGTTGCATCTATGTGTGAGTGTTGTAAACCCTCCAGAACCTGATTTACATCAAGTTGGGTCCTGAGACCTTCCCCAGCATGCTGTGCCAGATCTCCAAGTTTATTCCTTAATACTTCTAGATCCATAGTGTTTAGCGCCCCTATTCCCATTGCACCTCCTCCCAGACCCATTGCAATCAAATCCCTTTTCCCCCTGTACTTCCTTTGTCTGAGATCATCTTTTCTTACCTCTTGTCCTGATTCTACCCATCCTCTAAGCATATCAATTTGGTTTCTCACAAACTCCTCACATCTATGATCCCAATGGTCCACCCTGAAATCATCTACTGATATCCTCCAAGTGTATAAGACAAACTTGGTTTCTGTGATGATTTTCCAGGGGGATGATAGCTGAGGTGTTATGGGATCTGCCAATTGATATGTAGGGACGTTACAAGACTCCAGATGTGGTTTTATTGGCTTGAGACCTTCTGTTTCATAAGGAATCCTTACCACTGTTACACATATTTTTCCTCTTCCTTTGAATTGATACCACTGGTCTCCGTCTCCAGCCTGTAATACTAGGTTCCGAACAGGTTTATTTTTAGCAAGGTAAACCCATTGAGTGAATGTCCAGCACCCTTCATCGACAGCCTCACAAAATGGCCATTTGAACGAACCATCTATATTGATATCAAAGTTAATATCTCTGCCTCTAGGATCTTTCCAATCGGAAGATACATATATACCCCGATATTCCTCAGACATAGGAGTTCCATCCATCCATACATCAATTATTGGAGAATCCACTCCATTGCATAATATATCCCATCTCCATGGGTTAGTATCTGACAATACCATCTGAGTATCTGGCTCCCAGTGTGCATAGGTAACAAAATAGTGTCCTGTAACTTCTTGTACACATCTGTCCCTCATGATGGTAATCATAAATGATCGTATGGAAGGGGATCCCTCTATCTGAGTATATCTTTGATCTGCTGCATCTGTCCGCACCTTCAAAACTGCAGCTCTATAAAAGCCTTCAAGTTTTACGGGACCACTTTGATCATTCCATAGAACTTGCCCGGATTGACTGCAGAATAACTTTAACATCATTACACTGGTCCGTAAATAGTCAGTGGACACATGTCCTTGTGCATATATGGATTGTCTAGTAAGAAACATCTGGGAATCCCTTAACATACAATATGCCTTCAGAGTGCCTTTTACAGGGATAGGTCTATCAAAATAAGTCCTTACTCTCAAGCCATCCTGACCCCTATGTTTTAGAAAAATAGCTTTAAGGATATACCATCCACTATACTCTGCTCCAGTGACATCTTCAGGACTCAGAATTCCTTCTTTGGTACACAAGACTTTGGTTGTATTTCCCACTACTGACTTGTAAGGATGTAAGTGGGGATTTCTTGACACCCATCTAAGAGATTTGATAGGTGTCAGGTCTGAGTCCTGGAAATGTCTATATTCTTTTAGGCAGAGAGCATGTAAATCATGTTGTATGGCAGATACATTCTCCACCGGGGTATAATGCTGAACTATGCCATTGGTAAAACCTTTCCTCTGGAAACCATACAGATACCACTGTCCTGGTATAAATGTGAAATTGCTGTATGGTTCTAGGATTTTTCCTTCTAGACATTCTACTGTGAGGAGACTTGGTGATCCGAGTGATCTCACATCTGGATCAGAAGTCTTTTCCAAATTATCCCCCATGGAGGCTGAATCCACCAACATCATGCTTACCACAATTATTACAAACTGGAGGTTAGTCCTTTCCACATGACCCTTATACTTCATGATTCCTGATTTCGCAGTGTTTTTCCATTCTTTGACCTGCTAAGGGAAAAGAAATTTAACATAACTTGCTTAACTTGGTATTGTAATGTTATATATTGATAATAAATGTTTGTGATACACCATCGACCCCCCCCCCCCTCCCAACTATATATGTTAGATCATTATTGAGTTGGGAAGGCTTTGGTAGCTTTAGCTTGGTCAATGTGGATCCAAAAAGCTTCTTGACGCCTTTGTGAACGTTTTTTTGTTGTTATAGGCCTTTGTACCTTGAGCATGGTGTCTCCCATGGTTTCAAGGACCTGATAAGGTCCTTCCCAGTTTGCATCCCAGGGACCAGCCCTTCGGAACACTTTAACCATTACCCTATCACCTACAAAGGGCATGGGAGTTTCTCCCTGTAGATATGGTTTGTGCATTCGTATTGCTGCATGAGGCAATAACTCCTTCAGGTTCTTTTGAACCTGTTGAAGAAAGACATCTCTGGCAATGGCATCCTTTATTGGATTTGAAATATGTGGCTCATTTGGAAAACATAGTGGCATCTTGCGCCCTGTCATTAGTTCAAATGGTGTGATGCCTGTTGTGGTTGACTCTGTGGCGCGGATACCCATTAACACAGCTGGAAGACAGGTTACCCAAGAGCAACCCTTTTCCAACAGCGCTTTGGAAAGCCGTGTTTTGATAGTTCGGTTCATCCGCTCCACAATACCTGCTGATTGAGGATGGTAAGGCACATGAAATCTCTGTTTTATGTCAAGAAGACCACAAAGAGCTTTCATGACCTTACCAGTGAAATGAGTTCCCCGGTCCGATTCGATCACCCTGGGGATACCCCATCGTGACAGAACCTGTTCCCAAAGGACTCGAGCAGTAGTGGCAGCAGAATCATTTACCGTTGGGATGACTTCTACCCATTTTGAAAAGACATCCACCACCACCAATGCATAGCGATAATTTCGGCTGCCTGAGGGTAATGGTCCTATGTAGTCAATTTGTATTGCAGACCAGGGTCCCTCTGCTGGGGGGATTCGCTGCAATACTGGTTTCAGGGCTGGTGCCCTTGGGTTTACCTGTGCACATACTAGACATTGTTGTATGATATCTTCTACCGTCTTTGACATGCCTGGCCAGTATAATTTGTCTTTGAGGAGGGACAAAAGTTTGTCTCTACCTAGATGTCCCATTAACTGGTGGTTTAATCGTGTCAACTCTGCTTGAAGATGTTGTGGGATAACCGGTAGAGGGAGCGAGGCAGTTCCAGTGTCATAACACAAGATACCTTGTTGTATTGAAAAGGGATCTTGTGGGTTGGTAAAATGTACCAGTAATAGAGGATCCTTAGCTTGTTCCTCCTCAAATGACACTGGACTATCTTTGAGGTGGGTACTCCTTACTGCAATTTGGCGTGAGGGTAATTCTTCCACCTCTGGTTCCCGTAGGATCCCGGAAACTGCAGCCAGTTTGGCTGATTCATCTGCTTTGTTGTTGCCCAAAACCAATGGTTCATTCCCCTTCTGGTGTGCTGGAATTTTTATGATGGCGGCCTTTCCAGGGTGAGTCATGCCCCATTCCCACAACTCCTTCAGGATAGAGACATGAGCCAAAGGTTTGTTCTGGCTGTCCACAAATCCTCGTCTTTTCCAAGTATCCAGGTGTAGGGTAAGTGACCTGACTACATATGAGCTGTCGCTATATATAGTGCGGTTTCCAAGAGGCTGAAGAAGAAGGGCTTCTCTGACAGCCTCCAGTTCAGCCCGTTGTGCTGACATGTAACCTGGTAGCTTGACAAGGCTCTGTGTACCGGTGGTTTCATCCAGTACCGCAAACCCTGTCATATAGGTACCATCTAAACAGAATCGAGAGCCATCAACAAAAATTACTCTGTCATCTGGATCTGTGGTTGATCTGAACAGTGGTGGGGTCGTGCCTTGTGTTGGTACTCCACAATCATGTTCAGTCCCTGTCACATTTAACAACTGAGATAGAACATATTTGGCTTTGTGGTTGACTGTGAGATTCCGACCACTCAGATCCATGATCCACCTCCCAAATCTTTGTTGAGAGACTCCGGGGAGTGTATCTCGTAGTAAGAGGGCTAATGGAGAATGTGGGGTCTGTACAGTGAGGGGCCTGAAGCCTACAATATGCTCTGTTGCTTTGACCGCATAGTGTATGGCTGCCAGTTGTTTGGCACATTCATCAAACCCTTTTTCAACTGGTGAAAGGAGCCTGGAGAAATATCCAAGAGCTCTATGATCATATCCTATCTTTTGTAGTAGGACAGCTGAGATAGACTCTGTACCCGCATGAGCTTGTATGGCCAAATCCCCTTCAGAGTGAGGGGTGGCTAGTGCTGGAGCAGAAGAAAGATCTCTTTTCAAAGTTGAAAAGGCTTCCTCCTGTATCTCTGACCAATCCTTGATGGACGGCTCTTTCCCTTTTAAGAGTTCGTAAAGTGGCTTTGCTTTGGCAGCAAAATCCTCTATGAACTCTCTCATGAAGTTGGCTACTCCTAGGAATTTACGTAAATCTTGTAGAGTGGCTGGTTTGGGTAACTTTACCATGGCTTCCACCCGGGCAACCATGATGCCCTTGGTTCCATAGGAGATCTGAACACCAAGGAAAGTGACTTCTACTCTTGCCAAATTTGCCTTGTGCGGACTCAACTTGAGCCCAGCTCTGGCCAAAAGTCTCAACAGTTCCTTCAATAGAGACAAATGTTCTTCCATTGTCTCTGTGTGAAGAAGTAAGTCATCCACATATTGTAGCAGGCATTCTGGCCGTGAGAATACACTCAGTATTGCTGCCAAAGCCTGGTGAAAATATGTAGGACTACTGTGGAGTCCCTGAGGCAGTACACAGAACATGTACTGTTTGTTCACTACGGTGAATGCAAACTTGTACCTGCAATTCTCTGACAACTCGATGGAGAAAAAACCATTGGCCACATCAATGGTTGAGAATATTCGACTTTTGCCGCTTATTCTCGCCATTATGTCGGGGGTCTGTGCCACTAGCGGTGCAGACATAGGTGTGTACTTATTGAGGACACGAAGGTCTATTGTAAGCCTCCATGCATTTTCTGAACCCTTCTTTTTCACTGGCCACAGGGGATTGTTGCACTTAGAATTACACTCTATGACCACACCCTTTGCTTCTAAGTCTTTGACTGTTTCCAGAATCGATTGTGTTGCTTCTGGTGGGAATCGGTATTGACGTTGAGGTGGTGGGTCAGGCCCTTGAATGTCCACCTGAACACCAACCATTCTCCCACAGTCATTTTTGCTTTGAGCCCATAGCTCTGGAAGTTCATACACAATAGCTTCAAGGTCTTTATTGTGTGAAACATCTGGCCATTTGTGCTCCAACATATTTTTGGAGTTGTCAATGGTTGGCAGGGGTGGACTTAGATTCTGGCGTTGTATAACACACACCTTTGATTGTCTTGGTCCCCTCCATACAATACAGTTTGCCAAATCAAGGATCCATCCGTTCTGTGTCATTACATCAGTGCCAATGATATTGTCAGAACCAGGGTAATACCACATTGGGACTTTCAAGATCGTGTGCCTGGCAAGTTGAATCACAACTTCATCTACCCTGTGGGCTCTCACCCCCCCTTGTTGGTGATCAAAACCGATCACCACACACTGAGGGCTGTTGGGGTGTAAATCATGTTTGATATTGGTAATAGAAATTTCTGCACCAGTGTCAAGCATGATCATGGTATCTTGGTCTTTTATTCTGGCTTTTATGTGGGGTCTCCCTGAAGAATCCAATATGATATGACATACTGGAGCCAGATTTTTAGGGATCCCTAACCTTCAATCGATCTGTACCAGACTTTCAGTAGGAACCTCTGTGGTACATACTGCTACCTGATTTGGGCGAATCTGTGAGTTCTGTATGGACATGTGAGATTCCACACAAAGTTTTTCAGGGGCTGTTTTGTCTGGGGCATTTACAAGTGCCACACGTTTTAGTGTCTGGCCCTGTAAATCTCCTTGATCCTTATATGTCTGTTCCCCCATTTGTTTAGCAAACTCCGGTTTCAACTTGAAACCATTATTATTGCCATTTTTATCTGGGTTTCTACTATTTGAACGCACTCCTTGTGGACAATTCCTCTTCATGTGACCATATTGTAAACACAGGAAACAGCGTATGTTTCCTGTCTTTTCCAATGGTGGGGCTGTGGGGTAAACAGACGTGTGTGGTCTAACCTGTTGTCCACGTTCATCTTGTGATCTAAATGGGAAATTCCTACGCTCCCTAATTTTCACAGATTTTTTATTGTGCAGTATGTCTTGTCTATACTGCTCAATAATCATTGCTGCATCCGTGAGCGATGGTTCCTTCGCTGCACTTAGCCTGATTGCAGTATCTAGATAGGGGAATTTGTCCACAAACATGCGAACCATGCCTTGTGGAATTCCAATACCATGATCCTTTGTAACTTTCCTGTACATTGCTTCAAACCGGCTACAAAGAGACAATGGCTCATCCTGTATAGAGGGTTTGAATTTTGTCAGGATGTCTGGCGTGACATCCCAATGCCCTGTTGACAATCTCATGAGTATTGAAAGGCGTTCTTCCTCGTCATGAAAATGCCCATTCCTGGGGACTTTCCTACCCGTTGCCTCATACCTCTGGTTTAGGTGTGTAGGCAACCACAACTTAAACAGCTCCATACGATATTCTGGGGCAACCGAATATTTTTTGCAATGACCCTCAAAAATATCACATGCTGTAAATGGATCCACATTTGGATCATACTTGGGGATCTCTTTACAGATCCGTAACAGGAAATTTATCCTCTCCATATTATTATGGTTAGGATAAAGTTCCAAAGCCCTGTCTGGACACGCAGGTAGATTGGAAGCAGTATTTACAGTTTCCCACCCGCTGTCCAATCCCCATGTCGAGTCCTGCCTGTGGGAGTGTCCACTATGTCTCTGCTCCAAAGATGTTGGAGAGAAATTTAGAGCACGCTCCACTTGAACCCTAGTATCTGTCATGGGAGACATATGTTCCATTGTCCCAGTCTCCCCCTGCACTGTTTCAGAAACACAAACTTGTTTCTTAGGTAAGGGTACCCTGCTGTTAGCATTTGAACGTGATAAATCAGAGATGATCTGTTGCAAGTTCACAATGCTTTGTGATTTTACAGCTAGATCCTCCCTTAGAGTTGCTATCATTGCATCAGTTGATGCCAATCTGTTTCTGAATTGATTGTTCTCAGTGTACAATCTTATAAGTTCTTTGTCCATGTCAGAATAATAACTATCTTTCTCAGACAGTCTAGATTCCAACACACAAATCTCCTTGCCTCTCTCAATTGTACATTGGGCCTTTTCTTCTAACTGAGCTTCTAAAGTAAAAACCTGTTTACAGTTCTCTACACAACAATGGCAGTGGAAGTTGCCCTTAGGGACTGCTTCCTCTGTCTTTCTTGTGTTTGCAAGCATCTCAGCATGTTCCGGCTTCCAAATGATATCCTCATAAGTGTAAACTAATTTTGCCAACATTTGAAGCCGTTTGGACGTTTTATTAAAAACGCTGCGTTTACTTATATATGCCTTATCATGTGCATATGCCTGATCTAACAAAGCAGACCATAACATTTCTCCTGACTTATAAGAAGTGGGTGGTACTGGGGTGAATGTACTATTTTTACATAAATCTTTCAGTGTAGTAAAATCCATGCCTACCTGTTCTGTGGTCATCTTGGTTGTTCTTGTTCTTCTTGTCTTTCTGCTGCTTGAAAAAGGTCCTTCTTTAACTGGATGCCTTTCACCGACCAGCTGAACTTTTCCTGAAGAACACTGACGTTGATGCTGCAGGATCTGCGATGAATCGTCCAATTTACCCTGTGACTCTTCTAGCAATAGTCCCGTGCATAAATAGTTTATTGCAAAAGAAACAGAAAATTATTAATAATCATAAAACAGTACACAAAAAAAATTAAAATAGGTTCTCTGTTATTAATTCTTTCTTGTCCTCTCAAGCACAGCTGTGTTACCTGTCCGAACTTCAAGGCCTTGCACACAGTATGACACCACACTACACCGTGTACCAATGTCACCTGTCCGTGCTTCTACCTATCTTAGTTCACAGTATAAAGCAGCTTAACTTAATGAACACATAAGAACAAATTAATTAACAGTCGGGCCTGGCTCGCCAATGTTGTAGGACGCTGGTAGTTCTATAAATTGTTATGCAGTATAACGATTAGTATCACTACCTTCCTTGTACTGTTTACTATATTCTATATCTTCTGTTTCTAGTCTCTGTATTGTACACTATAATTTACCACACTCAGGGTTAATACCAATAATATTTATTAACACACTAAAAGTATACAATGTTAATCACAATACTCACAAAACCCACAGAATCCAACCCACCACAATGCATATAAACACACACACACAATATAATAATCCACACACCTAACTATCCCTATTATCACAGAGAACGAAGGGGGACAGGGAGATTGGCAGGAAAGCAGGGGTACAGAGATAGATTTAGGTAGATAGGAAAGCAGGGGTACAGAGATAGAGAACAGGGGAGCCGGGGTACAGAGATAGAGAACAGGGGAGTTGGGGTACAGAGAGATAGAGAACAGGGGAGTTGGGGTACAGAGAGATAGAGAACAGGGGAGTTGGGGTACAGAGAGATAGAGAACAGGGGAGTTGGGGTACAGAGAGATAGAGAACAGGGGAGTTGGGGTACAGAGATACAGGTACTCAGCCAAATCCGGGAAGGTGCTCTAGTGTCTTAGCTGGTGGTGATGGCAGATTCCTTCTCCTTTCCTAGTTGGTCTGTAGGGAAGATTTTTCTTCCTCTATCCTCCACTAACATCCCCTTATAAGTCTCTCCACTGTCCCTTCCCCCAAGATGGTGGACAACAGATGTATATCCCTTCCTATCCTGTATTTCCAATACAGGGTGTGTATTTAGTCACCCATCCAGCCCCCCCTCAGGTGGGAATAACAGAGATCCCGGATTTCATCCTGGCATAGAGGTGTGAAGTGTCTCTAGATAACTGTCCCTGGAGAGTTTGAGTGACATTCCCATAGTAAAAGGGGGTTGACATCCTGCTGTCCAAGGATACAGATGTGTGAGATTGCCCTCACCATATCCTGAGTAAGAAAGCAGGTGTGTTCTTTCCCAGGGGAATGGAATATGACAGAGGGACATTTTATACATACATATATATATATATACATATATATATATATATATATATATATATATATATATGTATACATATATATACACACACATACATATCTACATACACAAATACCTACGTACATGTATAGACACTTCCCTTTACACTGCTCCACATTTATTACTGACTGTATCACATTTATTACTGACTGCTTCACATTTATTACTGACTGCTCCACATTTATTACTGACTGTATCACATTTATTACTGACTACTCCACATTTATTACTGACTGCTCCACATTTATTACTGACTGTATCACATTTATTACTGACTGCTTCACATTTATTACTGACTGCTCCACATTTATTACTGACTGTATCACATTTATTACTGACTGCTCCACATTTATTACTGACTGCATCACATTTATTACTGACTGTATCACATTTATTACTGACTGTATCACATTTATTACTGACTGCTCCACATTTATTAATGAATGATAAACCTTTTTTACTGACTGCTCCACATTTATTACTGACTGCTCCACATTTATTACTGACTGCTTCACATTTATTACTGACTGCTCCACATTTATTACTGACTGCTCCACATTTATTACTGACTGCATCACATTTATTACTGACTGCTCCACATTTATTACTGACTGCTCCACATTTTTTACTGACTGCTCCATATTTATTACTGACTGCTCCACGTTTATTACTGACTGCTTCACATTTATTACTGACTGCATCACATTTATTACTGACTGCTCCACATTTATTACTGACTGCTCCACATTTATTACTGACTGCATCACATTTATTACTGACTGCTCCACATTTATTACTGACTGCTCCACGTTTATTACTGACTGCTTCACATTTATTACTGACTGCATCACATTTATTACTGACTGCTCCACATTTATTACTGACTGCTCCACATTTATTACTGACTGCTCCACATTTATTACTGACTGTATCCCATTTATTACTGACTGTATCACATTTATTATTGACTGCTTCACATTTATTACAAACTGCTCCACATTTATTACTGACTGCTCAACATTTATTACTGACTGCTCCACATTTTTTACTGACTGCTCCACATTTATTACTGACTGCTCCACATTTATTACTGACTGCATCACATTTATTACTGACTGCTCCACATTTATTACTGACTGCTCTACATTTATTACTGACTGTATCACATTTATTACTGACTGCTTCACATTTATTACTGACTGCTCCACATTTATTACTGACTGCTCCACATTTATTACTGACTGCATCACATTTATTACTGACTGTATCACATTTATTACTGACTGTATCACATTTATTACTGACTGCTACACATTTTTTACTGACTGCTCCACATTTATTACTGACTGCTCCACATTTATTACTGACTGCATCACATTTATTACTGACTGCTCCACATTTATTACTGACTGCTCCACATTTATTACAGACTGCATCACATTTATTACTGACTGCTCCACATTTATTACTGACTGCTCCACATTTATTAATGACTGCTCCACATATATTACTGACTGCATCACATTTATTACTGACTGCTCCACATTTATTACTGACTGCTCCACATTTATTACTGACTGCTCCACATTTTTTCTGACTGCTCCACATTTATTACTGACTGTATCACATTTATTACTGACAGCTCCACATTTATTACTGACTGCTCCACATTTATTACTGACTGCTCCACATTTATTACTGACTGCTCCACATTTTTTACTGACTGCTCCACATTTATTACTGACTGCTCCACATTTAATACTGACTGCTTCACATTTATTACTGACTGCATCACATTTATTACTGACTGCTCCTCATTTATTACTGACTGCTCCACATTTATTACTGACTGCATCACATTTATTACTGACTGCTCCACATTTATTACTGACTGCTCCACATTTATTTCTGACTGCATCACATTTATTACTGACTGCTCCACATTTATTACTGACTGCTCCACATTTATTACTGACTGTATCCCATTTATTACTGACTGTATCACATTTATTATTGACTGCTTCACATTTATTAATGACTGCTCCACATTAATTACTGACTGCTCAACATTTATTACTGACTGCTCCACATTTTTTACTGACTGCTCCACATTTATTACTGACTGCTCCACATTTATTACTGACTGCATCACATTTATTACTGACTGCTCCACATTTATTACTGACTGCTCTACATTTATTACTGACTGCATCACATTTATTACTGACTGCTCCACATTTATTACTGACTGCTCCACATTTATTACTGACTGCATCACATTTATTACTGACTGCTCCACATTTATTACTGACTATATCACATTTATTACTGACTGCATCACATTTATTACTGACTGCTCCACATTTTTTACTGACTTCTCCACATTTATTACTGACTGTATCACATTTATTACTGACTGTATCCCATTTATTACTGACTGTATCACATTTATTATTGACTGCTTCACATTTATTAATGACTGCTCCACATTAATTACTGACTGCTCAACATTTATTACTGACTGCTCCACATTTTTTACTGACTGCTCCACATTTATTACTGACTGCTCCACATTTATTACTGACTGCATCACATTTATTACTGACTGCTCCACATTTATTACTGACTGCTCTACATTTATTACTGACTGCATCACATTTATTACTGACTGCTCCACATTTATTACTGACTGCTCCACATTTATTACTGACTGCATCACATTTATTACTGACTGCTCCACATTTATTACTGACTATATCACATTTATTACTGACTGCATCACATTTATTACTGACTGCTCCACATTTTTTACTGACTTCTCCACATTTATTACTGACTGTATCACATTTATTACTGACTGTATCACATTTATTACTGACTGCTTTACATTTATTACTGACTGCTCCACATTTTTTACTGACTGCTCCACATTTATTACTGACTGCTCCACATTTATTACTGACTGCATCACATTTATTACTGACTGCTCCACATTTATTACTGACTGCTCCACATTTATTACAGACTGCATCACATTTATTACTGACTGCTCCACATTTATTACTGACTGCTCCACATTTATTAATGACTGCTCCACATATATTACTGACTGCATCACATTTATTACTGACTGCTTCACATTTATTACTGACTGCTCCACATTTATTACTGACTGCTCCACATTTTTTACTGACTGCTCCACGTTTTTTACTGACTGCTCCACATTTATTACTGACTGCTCCACATTTATTACTGACTGTATCACATTTATTACTGACTGCTCCACATTTATTACTGACTGTTCCACATTTATTACTGACTGATCCACATTTATTACTGACTGCTTCACATTTATTACTGACTGCTCCACATTTTTAACTGACTGCTCCACATTTATTACTGTCTGCATCACATTTATTACTGACTGCTCCACATTTAATACTGACTGCTCCACATTTATTACTGACTGCATCACATTTATTACTGACTGCTCCACATTTATTATTGACTGCTCCACATTTTTTACTGACTGCATCACATTTATTACTGACTGCATCACATTTATTACTGACTGCTCCACATTTATTACTGACTGCTCTACATTTATTACTGACTGCATCACATTTATTACTGACTGCTCCACATTTATTACTGACTGCTCCACATTTATTACTGACTGCATCACATTTATTACTGACTGCTCCACAATTATTACTGACTATATCACATTTATTACTGACTGCATCACATTTATTACTGACTGCTCCACATTTTTTACTGACTTCTCCACATTTATTACTGACTGTATCACATTTATTACTGACTGTATCACATTTATTACTGACTGCTTTACATTTATTACTGACTGCTCCACATTTTTTACTGACTGCTCCACATTTATTACTGACTGCTCCACATTTATTACTGACTGCATCACATTTATTACTGACTGCTCCACATTTATTACTGACTGCTCCACATTTATTACAGACTGCATCACATTTATTACTGACTGCTCCACATTTATTACTGACTGCTCCACATTTATTAATGACTGCTCCACGTTTTTTACTGACTGCTCCACATTTATTACTGACTGCTCCACATTTATTACTGACTGTATCACATTTATTACTGACTGCTCCACATTTATTACTGACTGCTCCACATTTTTTACTGACTGCTCCACGTTTTTTACTGACTGCTCCACATTTATTACTGACTGCTCCACATTTATTACTGACTGTATCACATTTATTACTGACTGCTCCACATTTATTACTGACTGCTCCACATTTATTACTGACTGATCCACATTTATTACTGACTGCTCCACATTTTTAACTGACTGCTCCACATTTATTACTGACTGCATCACATTTATTACTGACTGCTCCACATTTAATACTG
Organism: Engystomops pustulosus; assembly: GCF_040894005.1. Lineage (NCBI taxonomy): Eukaryota > Metazoa > Chordata > Amphibia > Anura > Leptodactylidae > Engystomops > Engystomops pustulosus. Next base: position 863,044 of record NC_092416.1, on the reverse strand, counting down.
ACTGCTCCACATTTATTACTGACTGCATCACATTTATTACTGACTGCTCCACATTTATTATTGACTGCTCCACATTTTTTACTGACTGCATCACATTTATTACTGACTGTATCACATTTATTACTGACTGCTTAACATTTATTACTGACTGCATCACATTTATTAATGACTGCTCCACATTTATTACTGACTGCTCCACATTTATTAATGACTACTCCACATTTTTTACTGACTGCTCCACATTTATTATGACTGTATCATATTTATTACTGACTGCTTCACATTTATTACTGACTGCTCCACATTTATTACTGACTGTATCACATTTATTACTGACTGCTTCACATTGATTACTGACTGCTCCACAATTATTACTGACTGCTCCACCTTTATTACTGACTGCTCCACATTTTTTACTGACTGCTCCACATTTATTACTGACTGCTCCACATTTATTACTGACTGCTTCACATTTATTACTGACTGCTCCACATTTATTACTGACTACATCACATTTATTACTGACTGCTTCACATTTATTACTGACTGCTCCACATTTTTTACTGACTGCTCCACATTTATTACTGACTGCTCCACATTTATTACTGACTGCTTCACATTTATTACTGACTGCTCCACATTTATTACTGACTGCTCCACATTTATTACTGACTACATCACATTTATTACTGACTGCTTCACATTTATTACTGACTGCTCCACATTTATTACTGACTGCTCCACATTTATTACTGACTGCATCACATTTATTACTGACTGCTCCACATTTATTACTGACTGCTCCACATGTATTACTGACTGCTTCACATTTATTACTGACTGCTCCACAGTTATTACTGACTGCTCCACATTTATTACTGACTGCATCACATTTATTACTGACTGCATCACATTTATTACTGACTGCTCCACATTTATTACTGACTGCTCCACATTTATTACTGACTGCTCCACATTTATTACTGACTGCATCACATTTATTACTGACTGCTCCACATTTATTACTGACTGCTCCACATTTATTACTGACTGTAACACATTTATCACTGACTGCTCCACATTTATTACTGACTGCTCCACATTTATTACTGACTGTATCACATTTATTACTGACTGCTCCACATTTATTACTGACTGCTCCACATTTATTACTGACTGCTTTACATTTATTACTGACTGCTCCACATTTATTACTGACTGCTCCACATTTATTACTGAGTGCATCACATTTATTACTGACTGCTCCACATTTATTACTGACTGCTCCACATTTATTACTGACTGCTTCAAATTTATTACTGACTGCTCCACATTTATTACTGACTGTATCACATTTATTACTGACTGTATCACATTTAATACTGACTGCTTCACATTTATTACTGACTGCTCCACATTTATTACTTACTGTATCACATTTATTACTGACTGCATCACATTTATTACTGACTGCTCCACATTTATTACTGACTGCTCCACATGTATTACTGACTGCTCCACATTTATTACTGACTGCATCACATTTATTACTGACTGCTCCACATTTATTACTGACTGCTCCACATTTATTACTTACTGTATCACATTTATTACTGACTGTATCACATTTATTACTGACTGCATCACATTAATTACTGACTGCTCCACATTTATTACTGACTACTCCACATTTTTTACTGACTTCTCCACATTTATTACTGACTACTTCACATTTTTTACTGACTTCTCCACATTTATTACTGACTGTAACACATTTATCACTGACTGCTCCACATTTATTACTGACTGTATCACACTTATTACTGACTGTATCACATTTATTACTGACTGCTCCACATTTATTACTGACTTCTCCACATTTATTACTGACTGCTCCACATTTATTTCTGACTGTTTCACATTTATTACTGACTGCTTCACATTTATTACTGACTGCTCCACATTTATTACTGACTGTATCACATTTATTACTGACTGCTCCACATTTATTTCTGACTGTATCACATTGATTACTGACTGCTTCGCATTTATTACTGACTGCTCTACATTTATTACTGACTGCTTCACATTTATTACTGACTGTATCACATTTATTACTGACTGCTCCACATTTATTACTGACTGCTCCACATTTATTACTGACTGTATCACATTTATTACTGACTGTATCACATTTATTACTGACTGCTTCACATTTATTACTGACTGCTCCACATTTATTACTGACTGTATCACATTTATTACTGACTGTTCCACATTTATTTATGACGGCATCACATTTATTACTGACTGCTTCACATTTATTACTGACTGCTCCACATTTATTACTGACTGCTCAACATTTATTACTGACTGCTCCACATTTATTACTGACTGCATCACATGTATTACTGACTGCTTCACATTTATTACTGACTGTATCACATTTATTACTGACTACTCCACATTTATTACTGACTGTATCACATTTATTACTGACTGTTCCACATTTATTTATGACGGCATCACATTTATTACTGACTGCTTCACATTTATTACTGACTGCTCCACATTTTTTACTGACTGCTCCACATTTATTACTGACTATATCACATTTATTACTGACTGCATCACATTTATTACTGACTGCTCCACATTTTTTACTGACTTCTCCACATTTATTACTGACTGTATCACATTTATTACTGACTGTATCACATTTATTACTGACTGCTTTACATTTATTACTGACTGCTCCACATTTTTTACTGACTGCTCCACATTTATTACTGACTGCTCCACATTTATTACTGACTGCATCACATTTATTACTGACTGCTCCACATTTATTACTGACTGCTCCACATTTATTACAGACTGCATCACATTTATTACTGACTGCTCCACATTTATTACTGACTGCTCCACATTTATTAATGACTGCTCCACATATATTACTGACTGCATCACATTTATTACTGACTGCTTCACATTTATTACTGACTGCTCCACATTTATTACTGACTGCTCCACATTTTTTACTGACTGCTCCACGTTTTTTACTGACTGCTCCACATTTATTACTGACTGCTCCACATTTATTACTGACTGTATCACATTTATTACTGACTGCTCCACATTTATTACTGACTGCTCCACATTTATTACTGACTGATCCACATTTATTACTGACTGCTTCACATTTATTACTGACTGCTCCACATTTTTAACTGACTGCTCCACATTTATTACTGACTGCATCACATTTATTACTGACTGCTCCACATTTAATACTGACTGCTCCACATTTATTACTGACTGCATCACATTTATTACTGACTGCTCCACATTTATTATTGACTGCTCCACATTTTTTACTGACTGCATCACATTTATTACTGACTGCATCACATTTATTACTGACTGCTCCACATTTATTACTGACTGCTCTACATTTATTACTGACTGCATCACATTTATTACTGACTGCTCCACATTTATTACTGACTGCTCCACATTTATTACTGACTGCATCACATTTATTACTGACTGCTCCACAATTATTACTGACTATATCACATTTATTACTGACTGCATCACATTTATTACTGACTGCTCCACATTTTTTACTGACTTCTCCACATTTATTACTGACTGTATCACATTTATTACTGACTGTATCACATTTATTACTGACTGCTTTACATTTATTACTGACTGCTCCACATTTTTTACTGACTGCTCCACATTTATTACTGACTGCTCCACATTTATTACTGACTGCATCACATTTATTACTGACTGCTCCACATTTATTACTGACTGCTCCACATTTATTACAGACTGCATCACATTTATTACTGACTGCTCCACATTTATTACTGACTGCTCCACATTTATTAATGACTGCTCCACATATATTACTGACTGCATCACATTTATTACTGACTGCTTCACATTTATTACTGACTGCTCCACATTTATTACTGACTGCTCCACATTTTTTACTGACTGCTCCACGTTTTTTACTGACTGCTCCACATTTATTACTGACTGTATCACATTTATTACTGACTGCTCCACATTTATTACTGACTGCTCCACATTTATTACTGACTGATCCACATTTATTACTGACTGCTTCACATTTATTACTGACTGCTCCACATTTATTACTGACTGTATCACATTTATTACTGACTGCTTCACATTGATTACTGACTGCTCCACAATTATTACTGACTGCTCCACCTTTATTACTGACTGCTCCACATTTTTTACTGACTGCTCCACATTTATTACTGACTGCTCCACATTTATTACTGACTGCTTCACATTTATTACTGACTGCTCCACATTTATTACTGACTACATCACATTTATTACTGACTGCTTCACATTTATTACTGACTGCTCCACATTTTTTACTGACTGCTCCACATTTATTACTGACTGCTCCACATTTATTACTGACTGCTTCACATTTATTACTGACTGCTCCACATTTATTACTGACTGCTCCACATTTATTACTGACTACATCACATTTATTACTGACTGCTTCACATTTATTACTGACTGCTCCACATTTATTACTGACTGCTCCACATTTATTACTGACTGCATCACATTTATTACTGACTGCTCCACATTTATTACTGACTGCTCCACATGTATTACTGACTGCTTCACATTTATTACTGACTGCTCCACAGTTATTACTGACTGCTCCACATTTATTACTGACTGCATCACATTTATTACTGACTGCTCCACATTTATTACTGACTGCTCCACCTTTTTTACTGACTGCATCACATTTATTACTGACTGCTCCACATTTATTACTGACTGCTCCACATTTATTACTGACTGTAACACATTTATCACTGACTGCTCCACATTTATTACTGACTGCTCCACATTTATTACTGACTGTATCACATTTATTACTGACTGCTCCACATTTATTACTGACTGCTCCACATTTATTACTGACTGCTTCACATTTATTACTGACTGCTCCACATTTATTACTGACTGCTCCACATTTATTACTGAGTGCATCACATTTATTACTGACTGCTCTACATTTATTACTGACTGCTCCACATTTATTACTGACTGCTTCAAATTTATTACTGACTGCTCCACATTTATTACTGACTGTATCACATTTATTACTGACTGTATCACATTTAATACTGACTGCTTCACATTTATTACTGACTGCTCCACATTTATTACTTACTGTATCACATTTATTACTGACTGCATCACATTTATTACTGACTGCTCCACATTTATTACTGACTGCTCCACATGTATTACTGACTGCTCCACATTTATTACTGACTGCATCACATTTATTACTGACTGCTCCACATTTATTACTGACTGCTCCACATTTATTATTTACTGTATCACATTTATTACTGACTGCTTCACATTTATTACTGACTGCTCCACATTTATTACTGACTGTATCACATTTATTACTGACTGCATCACATTAATTACTGACTGCTCCACATTTATTACTGACTACTCCACATTTTTTACTGACTTCTCCACATTTATTACTGACTACTTCACATTTTTTACTGACTTCTCCACATTTATTACTGACTGTAACACATTTATCACTGACTGCTCCACATTTATTACTGACTGTATCACACTTATTACTGACTGTATCACATTTATTACTGACTGCTTCACATTTATTACTGACTTCTCCACATTTATTACTGACTGCTCCACATTTATTTCTGACTGTTTCACATTTATTACTGACTGCTTCACATTTATTACTGACTGCTCCACATTTATTACTGACTGTATCACATTTATTACTGACTGCTCCACATTTATTTCTGACTGTATCACATTGATTACTGACTGCTTCGCATTTATTACTGACTGCTCTACATTTATTACTGACTGCTTCACATTTATTACTGACTGTATCACATTTATTACTGACTGCTCCACATTTATTACTGACTGCTCCACATTTATTACTGACTGTATCACATTTATTACTGACTGTATCACATTTATTACTGACTGCTTCACATTTATTACTGACTGCTCCACATTTATTACTGACTGTATCACATTTATTACTGACTGCTCCACATTTATTTATGACGGCATCACATTTATTACTGACTGCTTCACATTTATTACTGACTGCTCCACATTTATTACTGACTGCTCCACATTTATTACAGACTGCATCACATTTATTACTGACTGCTCCACATTTATTACTGACTGCTCCACATTTATTAATGACTGCTCCACATATATTACTGACTGCATCACATTTATTACTGACTGCTTCACATTTATTACTGACTGCTCCACATTTATTACTGAATGCTCCACATTTTTTACTGACTGCTCCACGTTTTTTACTGACTGCTCCACATTTATTACTGACTGCTCCACATTTATTACTGACTGTATCACATTTATTACTGACTGCTCCACATTTATTACTGACTGCTCCACATTTATTACTGACTGATCCACATTTATTACTGACTGCTTCACATTTATTACTGACTGCTCCACATTTTTAACTGACTGCTCCACATTTATTACTGACTGCATCACATTTATTACTGACTGCTCCACATTTAATACTGACTGCTCCACATTTATTACTGACTGCATCACATTTATTACTGACTGCTCCACATTTATTATTGACTGCTCCGCATTTTTTACTGACTGCATCACATTTATTACTGACTGCATCACATTTATTACTGACTGCTCCACATTTATTACTGACTGCTCTTCATTTATTACTGACTGCATCACATTTATTACTGACTGCTCCACATTTATTACTGACTGCTCCACATTTATTACTGACTGCATCACATTTATTACTGACTGCTCCACAATTATTACTGACTATATCACATTTATTACTGACTGCATCACATTTATTACTGACTGCTCCACATTTTTTACTGACTTCTCCACATTTATTACTGACTGTATCACATTTATTACTGACTGTATCACATTTATTACTGACTGCTTTACATTTATTACTGACTGCTCCACATTTTTTACTGACTGCTCCACATTTATTACTGACTGCTCCACATTTATTACTGACTGCATCACATTTATTACTGACTGCTCCACATTTATTACTGACTGCTCCACATTTATTACAGACTGCATCACATTTATTACTGACTGCTCCACATTTATTACTGACTGCTCCACATTTATTAATGACTGCTCCACATATATTACTGACTGCATCACATTTATTACTGACTGCTTCACATTTATTACTGACTGCTCCACATTTATTACTGACTGCTCCACATTTTTTACTGACTGCTCCACGTTTTTTACTGACTGCTCCACATTTATTACTGACTGCTCCACATTTATTACTGACTGTATCACATTTATTACTGACTGCTCCACATTTATTACTGACTGCTCCACATTTATTACTGACTGATCCACATTTATTACTGACTGCTTCACATTTATTACTGACTGCTCCACATTTTTAACTGACTGCTCCACATTTATTACTGACTGCATCACATTTATTACTGACTGCTCCACATTTAATACTGACTGCTCCACATTTATTACTGACTGCATCACATTTATTACTGACTGCTCCACATTTATTATTGACTGCTCCACATTTTTTACTGACTGCATCACATTTATTACTGACTGTATCACATTTATTACTGACTGCTTAACATTTATTACTGACTGCATCACATTTATTAATGACTGCTCCACATTTATTACTGACTGCTCCACATTTATTAATGACTACTCCACATTTTTTACTGACTGCTCCACATTTATTCTGACTGTATCATATTTATTACTGACTGCTTCACATTTATTACTGACTGCTCCACATTTATTACTGACTGTATCACATTTATTACTGACTGCTTCACATTGATTACTGACTGCTCCACAATTATTACTGACTGCTCTACCTTTATTACTGACTGCTCCACATTTTTTACTGACTGCTCCACATTTATTACTGACTGCTCCACATTTATTACTGACTGCTTCACATTTATTACTGACTGCTCCACATTTATTACTGACTACATCACATTTATTACTGACTGCTTCACATTTATTACTGACTGCTCCACATTTTTTACTGACTGCTCCACATTTATTACTGACTGCTCCACATTTATTACTGACTGCTTCACATTTATTACTGACTGCTCCACATTTATTACTGACTGCTCCACATTTATTACTGACTACATCACATTTATTACTGACTGCTTCACATTTATTACTGACTGCTCCACATTTATTACTGACTGCTCCACATTTATTACTGACTGCATCACATTTATTACTGACTGCTCCACATTTATTACTGACTGCTCCACATGTATTACTGACTGCTTCACATTTATTACTGACTGCTCCACAGTTATTACTGACTGCTCCACATTTATTACTGACTGCATCACATTTATTACTGACTGCTCCACATTTATTACTGACTGCTCCACCTTTTTTACTGACTGCATCACATTTATTACGGACTGCTCCACATATATTACTGACTGCTCCACATTTATTACTGACTGTAACACATTTATCACTGACTGCTCCACATTTATTACTGACTGCTCCACATTTATTACTGACTGTATCACATTTATTACTGACTGCTCCACATTTATTACTGACTGCTCCACATTTATTACTGACTGCTTCACATTTATTACTGACTGCTCCACATTTATTACTGACTGCTCCACATTTATTACTGACTGATCCACATTTATTACTGACTGCTTCACATTTATTACTGACTGCTCCACATTTATTACTGACTGCTCCACATTTATTACTGACTGCTTCAAATTTATTACTGACTGCTCCACATTTATTACTGACTGTATCACATTTATTACTGACTGTATCACATTTAATACTGACTGCTTCACATTTATTACTGACTGCTCCACATTTATTACTTACTGTATCACATTTATTACTGACTGCATCACATTTATTACTGACTGCTCCACATTTATTACTGACTGCTCCACATTTATTACTTACTGTATCACATTTATTACTGACTGTATCACATTTATTACTGACTGCATCACATTAATTACTGACTGCTCCACATTTATTACTGACTACTCCACATTTTTTACTGACTTCTCCACATTTATTACTGACTACTTCACATTTTTTACTGACTTCTCCACATTTATTACTGACTGTAACACATTTATCACTGACTGCTCCACATTTATTACTGACTGTATCACACTTATTACTGACTGTATCACATTTATTACTGACTGCTTCACATTTATTACTGACTTCTCCACATTTATTACTGACTGCTCCACATTTATTTCTGACTGTTTCACATTGATTACTGACTGCTTCGCATTTATTACTGACTGCTCTACATTTATTACTGACTGCTTCACATTTATTACTGACTGTATCACATTTATTACTGACTGCTCCACATTTATTACTGACTGCTCCACATTTATTACTGACTGTATCACATTTATTACTGACTGTATCACATTTATTACTGACTGCTTCACATTTATTACTGACTGCTCCACATTTATTACTGACTGTATCACATTTATTACTGACTGTATCACATTTATTACTGACTGCTCCACATTTATTTCTGACTGTATCACATTGATTACTGACTGCTTCGCATTTATTACTGACTGCTCTACATTTATTACTGACTGCTTCACATTTATTACTGACTGTATCACATTTATTACTGACTGCTCCACATTTATTACTGACTGCTCCACATTTATTACTGACTGTATCACATTTATTACTGACTGTATCACATTTATTACTGACTGCTTCACATTTATTACTGACTGCTCCACATTTATTACTGACTGCATCACATTTATTACTGACTGCTCCACATTTAATACTGACTGCTCCACATTTATTACTGACTGATCCACATTTTTTACTGACTGCTTCACATTTATTACTGACTGCTCCACATTTTTAACTGACTGCTCCACATTTATTACTGACTGCATCACATTTATTACTGACTGCTCCACATTTAATACTGACTGCTCCACATTTATTACTGACTGATCCACATTTATTACTGACTGCTTCACATTTATTACTGACTGCTCCACATTTTTAACTGACTGCTCCACATTTATTACTGACTGCATCACATTTATTACTGACTGCTCCACATTTAATACTGACTGCTCCACATTTATTAATGACTACTCCACATTTTTTACTGACTGCTCCACATTTATTCTGACTGTATCATATTTATTACTGACTGCTTCACATTTATTACTGACTGCTCCACATTTATTACTGACTGTATCACATTTATTACTGACTGCTTCACATTTATTACTGACTGCATTACATTTATTACTGACTGCTCCACATTTATTACTGACTGTATCACATTTATTACTGACTGCTCCACATTTATTACTGACTGTATCACATTTATTACTGACTGCTTCACATTTATTACTGACTGCTCCACATTTATTACTGACTACATCACATTTATTACTGACTGCTTCACATTTATTACTGACTGCTCCACATTTTTTACTGACTGCTCCACATTTATTACTGACTGCTCCACATTTATTACTGACTGCTTCACATTTATTACTGACTGCTCCACATTTATTACTGACTGCTCCACATTTATTACTGACTACATCACATTTATTACTGACTGCTCCACATTTAATACTGACTGCTCCACATTTATTACTGACTGCATCACATTTATTACTGACTGCTTCACATTTATTATTGACTGCTCCACATTTTTTACTGACTGCATCACATTTATTACTGACTGCATTACATTTATTACTGACTGCTCCACATTTATTACTGACTGTATCACATTTATTACTGACTGCTCCACATTTATTACTGACTGTATCACATTTATTACTGACTGCTTAACATTTATTACTGACTGCATCACATTTATTAATGATTGCTCCACATTTATTACTGACTGCTCCACATTTATTACTGACTGCTTAACATTTATTACTGACTGCATCACATTTATTACTGACTACTCCACATTTTTTACTGACTTCTCCACATTTATTACTGACTGTAACACATTTATCACTGACTGCATCACATTTATTACTGACTGCTCCACATTTATTACTGACTGCTCCACATGTATTACTGACTGCTTCACATTTATTACTGACTGCTCCACATTTATTACTGACTGATCCACATTTATTACTGACTGCTTCACATTTATTACTGACTGCTCCACATTTTTAACTGACTGCTCCACAATTATTACTGACTGCATCACATTTATTACTGACTGCTCCACATTTAATACTGACTGCTCCACATTTATTACTGAATGCATCACATTTATTACTGACTGCTTCACATTTATTATTGACTGCTCCACATTTTTTACTGACTGCATCACATTTATTACTGACTGCATTACATTTATTACTGACTGCTCCACATTTATTACTGACTGTATCACATTTATTACTGACTGCTCCACATTTATTACTGACTGTATCACATTTATTACTGACTGCTTAACATTTATTACTGACTGCATCACATTTATTAATGATTGCTCCACATTTATTACTGACTGCTCCACATTTATTAATGACTACTCCACATTTTTTACTGACTTCTCCACATTTATTACTGACTGTAACACATTTATCACTGACTGCTTCACATTGATTACTGACTGCTTCACATTTATTACTGACTGCTCCACATTTATTACTGACTGCTCCACATTTATTACTGACTGCTCCACATTTATTACTGACTGCATCACATTTATTACTGACTGCTCCACATTTATTACTGACTGCTCCACATTTATTACTGACTGCATCACATTTATTACTGACTGCTCCACATTTATTACTGACTGCTCCACATTTATTACTGACTGCTCCACATTTATTACTGACTGTATCACATTTATTACTGACTGCTCCACATTTATTACTGACTGCATCACATTTATTACTGACTGCTCCACATTTTTTACTGACTTCTCCACATTTATTACTGACTGTAACACATTTATCACTGACTGCTCCACATTTATTACTGACTGCTTCACATTTATTACTGACTGTATCACATTTATTACTGACTGCTCCACATTTATTACTGACTGCTCCACATTTATTACTGACTGCATCACATTTATTACTGACTGCTCCACATTTATTACTGACTGCTCCACATTTATTACTGACTGCATCACATTTATTACTGACTGCTCCACATTTATTACTGACTGCTCCACATGTATTACTGACTGCTTCACATTTATTACTGACTGCTCCACATTTATTACTGACTGCTCCACATTTATTACTGACTGCTCCACATTTATTAATGACTGCTCCACATTTATTACTGACTGCATCACATTTATTACTGACTGCTTCACATTTATTACTGACTGCTCCACATTTATTACTGACTGCTCCACATTTTTTACTGACTGCTCCACGTTTTTTACTGACTGCTCCACATTTATTACTGACTGCTCCACATTTATTACTGACTGTATCACATTTATTACTGACTGCTCCACATTTATTACTGACTGCTCCACATTTATTACTGACTGATCCACATTTATTACTGACTGCTTCACATTTATTACTGACTGCTCCACATTTTTAACTGACTGCTCCACATTTATTACTGACTGCATCACATTTATTACTGACTGCTCCACATTTAATACTGACTGCTCCACATTTATTACTGACTGCATCACATTTATTACTGACTGCTTCACATTTATTATTGACTGCTCCACTTTTATTACTGACTGCTCCACATTTATTACTGACTGCATTACATTTATTACTGACTGCTCCACATTTATTACTGACTGTATCACATTTATTACTGACTGCTCCACATTTATTACTGACTGTATCACATTTATTACTGACTGCTTAACATTTATTACTGACTGCATCACATTTATTAATGATTGCTCCACATTTATTACTGACTGCTCCACATTTATTAATGACTACTCCACATTTTTTACTGACTTCTCCACATTTATTACTGACTGTAACACATTTATCACTGACTGCTCCACATTTATTACTGACTGCTCCACATTTATTCTGACTGTATCCCATTTATTACTGACTGCTTCACATTGATTACTGACTGCTTCACATTGATTACTGACTGCTCCACCTTTATTACTGACTGCTCCACATTTATTACTGACTGCATTACATTTATTACTGACTGCTCCACATTTATTACTGACTGTATCACATTTATTACTGACTGCTCCACATTTATTACTGACTGCTCCACATTTATTACTGACTGATCCACATTTATTACTGACTGCTTCACATTTATTACTGACTGCTCCACATTTTTAACTGACTGCTCCACATTTATTACTGACTGCATCACATTTATTACTGACTGCTCCACATTTATTACTGACTGTATCACATTTATTACTGACTGCTTAACATTTATTACTGACTGCATCACATTTATTAATGATTGCTCCACATTTATTACTGACTGCTCCACATTTATTAATGACTACTCCACATTTTTTACTGACTTCTCCACATTTATTACTGACTGTAACACATTTATCACTGACTGCTCCACATTTATTACTGACTGCTCCACATTTATTCTGACTGTATCCCATTTATTACTGACTGCTTCACATTGATTACTGACTGCTTCACATTGATTACTGACTGCTCCACCTTTATTACTGACTGCTCCACATTTTTTACTGACTGCTCCACATTTATTACTGACTGCTCCACATTTATTACTGACTGCTTCACATTTATTACTGACTGCTCCACATTTATTACTGACTGTATCACATTTATTACTGACTGCTCCACATTTATTACTGACTGCATCACATTTATTACTGACTGTATCACATTTATTACTGACTGTATCACATTTATTACTGACTGCTCCACATTTATTACTGACTGCTAAACCTTTTTTACTGACTGCTCCACATTTATTACTGACTGCTCCACATTTATTACTGACTGCTCCACATTGATTACTGACTGCTCCACATTTATTACTGACTGCTTCACATTTGTTACTGACTGCTCCAAATTTATTTCTGGCTGCTCCACATTTTTTACTGACTCGTCCACATTTATTACTGACTGCTCCACATTTATTACTGACTGCTTCACATTTATTACTGACTGCTCCACATTTATTACTGACTGCTCCACATTTATTACTGACTACATCACATTTATTACTGACTGATCCACATTTATTACTGACTACTCCACAATTATTACTGACTGCTTAACATTTATTACTGACTGTTTCACATTTATTACTGACTGCTCCACATTTATTACTGACTGCTCCACATTTATTACTGACGGCATCACATTTATTACTGACTGCTCCACATTTATTACTGACTGTATCACATTTATTACTGACTGCTCCACATTTATTATTGACTGCTCCACATTTATTACTGACTGCATCACATTTATTACTGACTGCTCCACAATTATTAATGACTGCTCCACATTTATTACTGACTGCTCCACATTTATTACTGACTGTATCACATTTATTACTGACTGTATCACATTTATTACTGACTGCTTCACATTTATTACTGACTGCTCCACATTTATTACTGTCTGTATCACATTTATTACTGACTGCTTCACATTTATTACTGACTGCTACACATTTATTACTGACTACATCATATTTATTACTGACTGTATCACATTTATTACTGACTGTATCACATTTATTACTGACTGCTCCACATTTATTATTGACTGCTCCACATTTATTACTGACTGCATCACATTTATTACTGACTGCTCCACATTTATTAATGACTGCTCCACATTTATTACTAACTACTCCACATTTTTTACTGACTGCTCCACATTTATTACTGACTGCTCCACATTTATTACTGACTGTATCACATTTATTACTGACTGCTCCACATTTATTACTGACTGCTCCACATTTATTACTGACTGATCCACATTTATTACTGACTGCTTCACATTTATTACTGACTGCTCCACATTTTTAACTGACTGCTCCACATTTATTACTGACTGCATCACATTTATTACTGACTGCTCCACATTTAATACTGACTGCTCCACATTTATTACTGACTGCATCACATTTATTACTGACTGCTCCACATTTATTATTGACTGCTCCACATTTTTTACTGACTGCATCACATTTATTACTGACTGTATCACATTTATTACTGACTGCTTAACATTTATTACTGACTGCATCACATTTATTAATGACTGCTCCACATTTATTACTGACTGCTCCACATTTATTAATGACTACTCCACATTTTTTACTGACTGCTCCACATTTATTCTGACTGTATCATATTTATTACTGACTGCTTCACATTTATTACTGACTGCTCCACATTTATTACTGACTGTATCACATTTATTACTGACTGCTTCACATTGATTACTGACTGCTCCACAATTATTACTGACTGCTCTACCTTTATTACTGACTGCTCCACATTTTTTACTGACTGCTCCACATTTATTACTGACTGCTCCACATTTATTACTGACTGCTTCACATTTATTACTGACTGCTCCACATTTATTACTGACTACATCACATTTATTACTGACTGCTTCACATTTATTACTGACTGCTCCACATTTTTTACTGACTGCTCCACATTTATTACTGACTGCTCCACATTTATTACTGACTGCTTCACATTTATTACTGACTGCTCCACATTTATTACTGACTGCTCCACATTTATTACTGACTACATCACATTTATTACTGACTGCTTCACATTTATTACTGACTGCTCCACATTTATTACTGACTGCTCCACATTTATTACTGACTGCATCACATTTATTACTGACTGCTCCACATTTATTACTGACTGCTCCACATGTATTACTGACTGCTTCACATTTATTACTGACTGCTCCACAGTTATTACTGACTGCTCCACATTTATTACTGACTGCATCACATTTATTACTGACTGCTCCACATTTATTACTGACTGCTCCACCTTTTTTACTGACTGCATCACATTTATTACTGACTGCTCCACATTTATTACTGACTGCTCCACATTTATTACTGACTGTAACACATTTATCACTGACTGCTCCACATTTATTACTGACTGCTCCACATTTATTACTGACTGTATCACATTTATTACTGACTGCTCCACATTTATTACTGACTGCTCCACATTTATTACTGACTGCTTCACATTTATTACTGACTGCTCCACATTTATTACTGACTGCTCCACATTTATTACTGAGTGCATCACATTTATTACTGACTGCTCCACATTTATTACTGACTGCTCCACATTTATTACTGACTGCTTCAAATTTATTACTGACTGCTCCACATTTATTACTGACTGTATCACATTTATTACTGACTGTATCACATTTAATACTGACTGCTTCACATTTATTACTGACTGCTCCACATTTATTACTTACTGTATCACATTTATTACTGACTGCATCACATTTATTACTGACTGCTCCACATTTATTACTGACTGCTCCACATTTATTACTTACTGTATCACATTTATTACTGACTGTATCACATTTATTACTGACTGCATCACATTAATTACTGACTGCTCCACATTTATTAATGACTGCTCCACATATATTACTGACTGCTCCACATTTATTACTGACTGCTCCACATTTTTTACTGACTGCTCCACGTTTTTTACTGACTGCTCCACATTTATTACTGACTGCTCCACATTTATTACTGACTGTATCACATTTATTACTGACTGCTCCACATTTATTACTGACTGCTCCACATTTATTACTGACTGATCCACATTTATTACTGACTGTATCACATTTATTACTGACTGCTCCACATTTTTAACTGACTGCTCCACATATATTACTGACTGCATCACATTTATTACTGACTGCTTCACATTTATTACTGACTGCTCCACATTTATTACTGACTGCTCCACATTTTTTACTGACTGCTCCACGTTTTTTACTGACTGCTCCACATTTATTACTGACTGCTCCACATTTATTACTGACTGTATCACATTTATTACTGACTGCTCCACATTTATTACTGACTGCTCCACATTTATTACTGACTGATCCACATTTATTACTGACTGCTTCACATTTATTACTGACTGCTCCACATTTTTAACTGACTGCTCCACATTTATTACTGACTGCATCACATTTATTACTGACTGCTCCACATTTAATACTGACTGCTCCACATTTATTACTGACTGCATCACATTTATTACTGACTGCTCCACATTTATTATTGACTGCTCCACATTTTTTACTGACTGCATCACATTTATTACTGACTGCATCACATTTATTACTGACTGCTCCACATTTATTACTGACTGCTCTACATTTATTACTGACTGCATCACATTTATTACTGACTGCTCCACATTTATTACTGACTGCTCCACATTTATTACTGACTGCATCACATTTATTACTGACTGCTCCACAATTATTACTGACTATATCACATTTATTACTGACTGCATCACATTTATTACTGACTGCTCCACATTTTTTACTGACTTCTCCACATTTATTACTGACTGTATCACATTTATTACTGACTGTATCACATTTATTACTGACTGCTTTACATTTATTACTGACTGCTCCACATTTTTTACTGACTGCTCCACATTTATTACTGACTGCTCCACATTTATTACTGACTGCATCACATTTATTACTGACTGCTCCACATTTATTACTGACTGCTCCACATTTATTACAGACTGCATCACATTTATTACTGACTGCTCCACATTTATTACTGACTGCTCCACATTTATTAATGACTGCTCCACATATATTACTGACTGCATCACATTTATTACTGACTGCTTCACATTTATTACTGACTGCTCCACATTTATTACTGACTGCTCCACATTTTTTACTGACTGCTCCACGTTTTTTACTGACTGCTCCACATTTATTACTGACTGCTCCACATTTATTACTGACTGTATCACATTTATTACTGACTGCTCCACATTTATTACTGACTGCTCCACATTTATTACTGACTGATCCACATTTATTACTGACTGCTTCACATTTATTACTGACTGCTCCACATTTTTAACTTACTGCTCCACATTTATTACTGACTGCATCACATTTATTACTGACTGCTCCACATTTAATACTGACTGCTCCACATTTATTACTGACTGATCCACATTTATTACTGACTGCTTCACATTTATTACTGACTGCTCCACATTTTTAACTGACTGCTCCACATTTATTACTGACTGCATCACATTTATTACTGACTGCTCCACATTTAATACTGACTGCTCCACATTTATTAATGACTACTCCACATTTTTTACTGACTGCTCCACATTTATTCTGACTGTATCATATTTATTACTGACTGCTTCACATTTATTACTGACTGCTCCACATTTATTACTGACTGTATCACATTTATTACTGACTGCTTCACATTGATTACTGACTGCTCCACAATTATTACTGACTGCTCCACCTTTATTACTGACTGCTCCACATTTTTTACTGACTGCTCCACATTTATTACTGACTGCTCCACATTTATTACTGACTGCTTCACATTTATTACTGACTGCTCCACATTTATTACTGACTACATCACATTTATTACTGACTGCTTCACATTTATTACTGACTGCTCCACATTTTTTACTGACTGCTCCACATTTATTACTGACTGCTCCACATTTATTACTGACTGCTTCACATTTATTACTGACTGCTCCACATTTATTACTGACTGCTCCACATTTATTACTGACTACATCACATTTATTACTGACTGCTTCACATTTATTACTGACTGCTCCACATTTATTACTGACTGCTCCACATTTATTACTGACTGCATCACATTTATTACTGACTGCTCCACATTTATTACTGACTGCTCCACATGTATTACTGACTGCTTCACATTTATTACTGACTGCTCCACAGTTATTACTGACTGCTCCACATTTATTACTGACTGCATCACATTTATTACTGACTGCTCCACATTTATTACTGACTGCTCCACCTTTTTTACTGACTGCATCACATTTATTACTGACTGCTCCACATTTATTACTGACTGCTCCACATTTATTACTGACTGTAACACATTTATCACTGACTGCTCCACATTTATTACTGACTGCTCCACATTTATTACTGACTGTATCACATTTATTACTGACTGCTCCACATTTATTACTGACTGCTCCACATTTATTACTGACTGCTTCACATTTATTACTGACTGCTCCACATTTATTACTGACTGCTCCACATTTATTACTGAGTGCATCACATTTATTACTGACTGCTCTACATTTATTACTGACTGCTCCACATTTATTACTGACTGCTTCAAATTTATTACTGACTGCTCCACATTTATTACTGACTGTATCACATTTATTACTGACTGTATCACATTTAATACTGACTGCTTCACATTTATTACTGACTGCTCCACATTTATTACTTACTGTATCACATTTATTACTGACTGCATCACATTTATTACTGACTGCTCCACATTTATTACTGACTGCTCCACATGTATTACTGACTGCTCCACATTTATTACTGACTGCATCACATTTATTACTGACTGCTCCACATTTATTACTGACTGCTCCACATTTATTACTTACTGTATCACATTTATTACTGACTGCTTCACATTTATTACTGACTGCTCCACATTTATTACTTACTGTATCACATTTATTACTGACTGCATCACATTTATTACTGACTGCTCCACATTTATTACTGACTGCTCCACATGTATTACTGACTGCTCCACATTTATTACTGACTGCATCACATTTATTACTGACTGCTCCACATTTATTACTGACTGCTCCACATTTATTACTTACTGTATCACATTTATTACTGACTGCTTCACATTTATTACTGACTGCTCCACATTTATTACTGACTGCTCTACATTTATTACTGACTGCATCACATTTATTACTGACTGCTCCACATTTATTACTGACTGCTCCACATTTATTACTGACTGCATCACATTTATTACTGACTGCTCCACAATTATTACTGACTATATCACATTTATTACTGACTGCATCACATTTATTACTGACTGCTCCACATTTTTTACTGACTTCTCCACATTTATTACTGACTGCTCCACATTTATTACTGACAGTATCACATTTATTACTGACTGTATCACATTTATTACTGACTGCTTTACATTTATTACTGACTGCTCCACATTTTTTACTGACTGCTCCACATTTATTACTGACTGCTCCACATTTATTACTGACTGCATCACATTTATTACTGACTGCTCCACATTTATTACTGACTGCTCCACATTTATTACAGACTGCATCACATTTATTACTGACTGCTCCACATTTATTACTGACTGCTCCACATTTATTAATGACTGCTCCACGTTTTTTACTGACTGCTCCACATTTATTACTGACTGCTCCACATTTATTACTGACTGTATCACATTTATTACTGACTGCTCCACATTTATTACTGACTGTATCACATTTATTACTGACTGCTACACATTTATTACTGACTGTGTCACATTTATTACTGACTGTATCACATTTATTACTGACTGCTACACATTTATTACTGACTGCTTCACATTTATTACTGACTGCTCCACATTTATTACTGACTGCTCCACATTTTTTACTGACTGCTCCACGTTTTTTACTGACTGCTCCACATTTATTACTGACTGCTCCACATTTATTACTGACTGTATCACATTTATTACTGACTGCTCCACATTTATTACTGACTGCTCCACATTTATTACTGACTGATCCACATTTATTACTGACTGCTCCACATTTTTAACTGACTGCTCCACATTTATTACTGACTGCATCACATTTATTACTGACTGCTCCACATTTAATACTGACTGCTCCACATTTATTACTGACTGCATCACATTTATTACTGACTGCTCCACATTTATTATTGACTGCTCCACATTTTTTACTGACTGCATCACATTTATTACTGACTGTATCACATTTATTACTGACTGCTTAACATTTATTACTGACTGCATCACATTTATTAATGACTGCTCCACATTTATTACTGACTGCTCCACATTTATTAATGACTACTCCACATTTTTTACTGACTGCTCCACATTTATTATGACTGTATCATATTTATTACTGACTGCTTCACATTTATTACTGACTGCTCCACATTTATTACTGA
Source organism: Engystomops pustulosus (assembly GCF_040894005.1). Taxonomy (NCBI): domain Eukaryota; kingdom Metazoa; phylum Chordata; class Amphibia; order Anura; family Leptodactylidae; genus Engystomops; species Engystomops pustulosus. The sequence goes on along the minus strand of NC_092416.1, from coordinate 841,526 downwards.
CTGTATCACATTTATTACTGACTGCTTCACATTGATTACTGACTGCTCCACAATTATTACTGACTGCTCCACCTTTATTACTGACTGCTCCACATTTTTTACTGACTGCTCCACATTTATTACTGACTGCTCCACATTTATTACTGACTGCTTCACATTTATTACTGACTGCTCCACATTTATTACTGACTACATCACATTTATTACTGACTGCTTCACATTTATTACTGACTGCTCCACATTTTTTACTGACTGCTCCACATTTATTACTGACTGCTCCACATTTATTACTGACTGCTTCACATTTATTACTGACTGCTCCACATTTATTACTGACTGCTCCACATTTATTACTGACTACATCACATTTATTACTGACTGCTTCACATTTATTACTGACTGCTCCACATTTATTACTGACTGCTCCACATTTATTACTGACTGCATCACATTTATTACTGACTGCTCCACATTTATTACTGACTGCTCCACATGTATTACTGACTGCTTCACATTTATTACTGACTGCTCCACAGTTATTACTGACTGCTCCACATTTATTACTGACTGCATCACATTTATTACTGACTGCATCACATTTATTACTGACTGCTCCACATTTATTACTGACTGCTCCACATTTATTACTGACTGCTCCACATTTATTACTGACTGCATCACATTTATTACTGACTGCTCCACATTTATTACTGACTGCTCCACATTTATTACTGACTGTAACACATTTATCACTGACTGCTCCACATTTATTACTGACTGCTCCACATTTATTACTGACTGTATCACATTTATTACTGACTGCTCCACATTTATTACTGACTGCTCCACATTTATTACTGACTGCTTTACATTTATTACTGACTGCTCCACATTTATTACTGACTGCTCCACATTTATTACTGAGTGCATCACATTTATTACTGACTGCTCCACATTTATTACTGACTGCTCCACATTTATTACTGACTGCTTCAAATTTATTACTGACTGCTCCACATTTATTACTGACTGTATCACATTTATTACTGACTGTATCACATTTAATACTGACTGCTTCACATTTATTACTGACTGCTCAACATTTATTACTTACTGTATCACATTTATTACTGACTGCATCACATTTATTACTGACTGCTCCACATTTATTACTGACTGCTCCACATGTATTACTGACTGCTCCACATTTATTACTGACTGCATCACATTTATTACTGACTGCTCCACATTTATTACTGACTGCTCCACATTTATTACTTACTGTATCACATTTATTACTGACTGTATCACATTTATTACTGACTGCATCACATTAATTACTGACTGCTCCACATTTATTACTGACTACTCCACATTTTTTACTGACTTCTCCACATTTATTACTGACTACTTCACATTTTTTACTGACTTCTCCACATTTATTACTGACTGTAACACATTTATCACTGACTGCTCCACATTTATTACTGACTTCTCCACATTTATTACTGACTGCTCCACATTTATTTCTGACTGTTTCACATTTATTACTGACTGCTTCACATTTATTACTGACTGCTCCACATTTATTACTGACTGTATCACATTTATTACTGACTGCTCCACATTTATTTCTGACTGTATCACATTGATTACTGACTGCTTCGCATTTATTACTGACTGCTCTACATTTATTTCTGACTGTATCACATTGATTACTGACTGCTTCGCATTTATTACTGACTGCTCTACATTTATTACTGACTGCTTCACATTTATTACTGACTGTATCACATTTATTACTGACTGCTCCACATTTATTACTGACTGCTCCACATTTATTACTGACTGTATCACATTTATTACTGACTGTATCACATTTATTACTGACTGCTTCACATTTATTACTGACTGCTCCACATTTATTACTGACTGTATCACATTTATTACTGACTGTTCCACATTTATTTATGACGGCATCACATTTATTACTGACTGCTTCACATTTATTACTGACTGCTCAACATTTATTACTGACTGCTCCACATTTATTACTGACTGCATCACATGTATTACTGACTGCTTCACATTTATTACTGACTGTATCACATTTATTACTGACTACTCCACATTTATTACTGACTGTATCACATTTATTACTGACTGTTCCACATTTATTTATGACGGCATCACATTTATTACTGACTGCTTCACATTTATTACTGACTGCTCCACATTTTTTACTGACTGCTCCACATTTATTACTGACTATATCACATTTATTACTGACTGCATCACATTTATTACTGACTGCTCCACATTTTTTACTGACTTCTCCACATTTATTACTGACTGTATCACATTTATTACTGACTGTATCACATTTATTACTGACTGCTTTACATTTATTACTGACTGCTCCACATTTTTTACTGACTGCTCCACATTTATTACTGACTGCTCCACATTTATTACTGACTGCATCACATTTATTACTGACTGCTCCACATTTATTACTGACTGCTCCACATTTATTACAGACTGCATCACATTTATTACTGACTGCTCCACATTTATTACTGACTGCTCCACATTTATTAATGACTGCTCCACATATATTACTGACTGCATCACATTTATTACTGACTGCTTCACATTTATTACTGACTGCTCCACATTTATTACTGACTGCTCCACATTTTTTACTGACTGCTCCACGTTTTTTACTGACTGCTCCACATTTATTACTGACTGCTCCACATTTATTACTGACTGTATCACATTTATTACTGACTGCTCCACATTTATTACTGACTGCTCCACATTTATTACTGACTGATCCACATTTATTACTGACTGCTTCACATTTATTACTGACTGCTCCACATTTTTAACTGACTGCTCCACATTTATTACTGACTGCATCACATTTATTACTGACTGCTCCACATTTAATACTGACTGCTCCACATTTATTACTGACTGCATCACATTTATTACTGACTGCTCCACATTTATTATTGACTGCTCCACATTTTTTACTGACTGCATCACATTTATTACTGACTGCATCACATTTATTACTGACTGCTCCACATTTATTACTGACTGCTCTACATTTATTACTGACTGCATCACATTTATTACTGACTGCTCCACATTTATTACTGACTGCTCCACATTTATTACTGACTGCATCACATTTATTACTGACTGCTCCACAATTATTACTGACTATATCACATTTATTACTGACTGCATCACATTTATTACTGACTGCTCCACATTTTTTACTGACTTCTCCACATTTATTACTGACTGTATCACATTTATTACTGACTGTATCACATTTATTACTGACTGCTTTACATTTATTACTGACTGCTCCACATTTTTTACTGACTGCTCCACATTTATTACTGACTGCTCCACATTTATTACTGACTGCATCACATTTATTACTGACTGCTCCACATTTATTACTGACTGCTCCACATTTATTACAGACTGCATCACATTTATTACTGACTGCTCCACATTTATTACTGACTGCTCCACATTTATTAATGACTGCTCCACATATATTACTGACTGCATCACATTTATTACTGACTGCTTCACATTTATTACTGACTGCTCCACATTTATTACTGACTGCTCCACATTTTTTACTGACTGCTCCACGTTTTTTACTGACTGCTCCACATTTATTACTGACTGCTCCACATTTATTACTGACTGTATCACATTTATTACTGACTGCTCCACATTTATTACTGACTGCTCCACATTTATTACTGACTGATCCACATTTATTACTGACTGCTTCACATTTATTACTGACTGCTCCACATTTTTAACTGACTGCTCCACATTTATTACTGACTGCATCACATTTATTACTGACTGCTCCACATTTAATACTGACTGCTCCACATTTATTACTGACTGATCCACATTTATTACTGACTGCTTCACATTTATTACTGACTGCTCCACATTTTTAACTGACTGCTCCACATTTATTACTGACTGCATCACATTTATTACTGACTGCTCCACATTTAATACTGACTGCTCCACATTTATTAATGACTACTCCACATTTTTTACTGACTGCTCCACATTTATTCTGACTGTATCATATTTATTACTGACTGCTTCACATTTATTACTGACTGCTCCACATTTATTACTGACTGTATCACATTTATTACTGACTGCTTCACATTGATTACTGACTGCTCCACAATTATTACTGACTGCTCCACCTTTATTACTGACTGCTCCACATTTTTTACTGACTGCTCCACATTTATTACTGACTGCTCCACATTTATTACTGACTGCTTCACATTTATTACTGACTGCTCCACATTTATTACTGACTACATCACATTTATTACTGACTGCTTCACATTTATTACTGACTGCTCCACATTTTTTACTAACTGCTCAACATTTATTACTGACTGCTCCACATTTATTACTGACTGCTTCACATTTATTACTGACTGCTCCACATTTATTACTGACTGCTCCACATTTATTACTGACTACATCACATTTATTACTGACTGCTTCACATTTATTACTGACTGCTCCACATTTATTACTGACTGCTCCACATTTATTACTGACTGCATCACATTTATTACTGACTGCTCCACATTTATTACTGACTGCTCCACATGTATTACTGACTGCTTCACATTTATTACTGACTGCTCCACAGTTATTACTGACTGCTCCACATTTATTACTGACTGCATCACATTTATTACTGACTGCTCCACATTTATTACTGACTGCTCCACCTTTTTTACTGACTGCATCACATTTATTACTGACTGCTCCACATTTATTACTGACTGCTCCACATTTATTACTGACTGTAACACATTTATCACTGACTGCTCCACATTTATTACTGACTGCTCCACATTTATTACTGACTGTATCACATTTATTACTGACTGCTCCACATTTATTACTGACTGCTCCACATTTATTACTGACTGCTTCACATTTATTACTGACTGCTCCACATTTATTACTGACTGCTCCACATTTATTACTGAGTGCATCACATTTATTACTGACTGCTCTACATTTATTACTGACTGCTCCACATTTATTACTGACTGCTTCAAATTTATTACTGACTGCTCCACATTTATTACTGACTGTATCACATTTATTACTGACTGTATCACATTTAATACTGACTGCTTCACATTTATTACTGACTGCTCCACATTTATTACTTACTGTATCACATTTATTACTGACTGCATCACATTTATTACTGACTGCTCCACATTTATTACTGACTGCTCCACATGTATTACTGACTGCTCCACATTTATTACTGACTGCATCACATTTATTACTGACTGCTCCACATTTATTACTGACTGCTCCACATTTATTACTTACTGTATCACATTTATTACTGACTGCTTCACATTTATTACTGACTGCTCCACATTTATTACTTACTGTATCACATTTATTACTGACTGCATCACATTTATTACTGACTGCTCCACATTTATTACTGACTGCTCCACATGTATTACTGACTGCTCCACATTTATTACTGACTGCATCACATTTATTACTGACTGCTCCACATTTATTACTGACTGCTCCACATTTATTACTTACTGTATCACATTTATTACTGACTGCTTCACATTTATTACTGACTGCTCCACATTTATTACTGACTGCTCTACATTTATTACTGACTGCATCACATTTATTACTGACTGCTCCACATTTATTACTGACTGCTCCACATTTATTACTGACTGCATCACATTTATTACTGACTGCTCCACAATTATTACTGACTATATCACATTTATTACTGACTGCATCACATTTATTACTGACTGCTCCACATTTTTTACTGACTTCTCCACATTTATTACTGACTGCTCCACATTTATTACTGACAGTATCACATTTATTACTGACTGTATCACATTTATTACTGACTGCTTTACATTTATTACTGACTGCTCCACATTTTTTACTGACTGCTCCACATTTATTACTGACTGCTCCACATTTATTACTGACTGCATCACATTTATTACTGACTGCTCCACATTTATTACTGACTGCTCCACATTTATTACAGACTGCATCACATTTATTACTGACTGCTCCACATTTATTACTGACTGCTCCACATTTATTAATGACTGCTCCACGTTTTTTACTGACTGCTCCACATTTATTACTGACTGCTCCACATTTATTACTGACTGTATCACATTTATTACTGACTGCTCCACATTTATTACTGACTGTATCACATTTATTACTGACTGCTACACATTTATTACTGACTGTGTCACATTTATTACTGACTGTATCACATTTATTACTGACTGCTACACATTTATTACTGACTGCTTCACATTTATTACTGACTGCTCCACATTTATTACTGACTGCTCCACATTTTTTACTGACTGCTCCACGTTTTTTACTGACTGCTCCACATTTATTACTGACTGCTCCACATTTATTACTGACTGTATCACATTTATTACTGACTGCTCCACATTTATTACTGACTGCTCCACATTTATTACTGACTGATCCACATTTATTACTGACTGCTCCACATTTTTAACTGACTGCTCCACATTTATTACTGACTGCATCACATTTATTACTGACTGCTCCACATTTAATACTGACTGCTCCACATTTATTACTGACTGCATCACATTTATTACTGACTGCTCCACATTTATTATTGACTGCTCCACATTTTTTACTGACTGCATCACATTTATTACTGACTGTATCACATTTATTACTGACTGCTTAACATTTATTACTGACTGCATCACATTTATTAATGACTGCTCCACATTTATTACTGACTGCTCCACATTTATTAATGACTACTCCACATTTTTTACTGACTGCTCCACATTTATTATGACTGTATCATATTTATTACTGACTGCTTCACATTTATTACTGACTGCTCCACATTTATTACTGACTGTATCACATTTATTACTGACTGCTTCACATTGATTACTGACTGCTCCACAATTATTACTGACTGCTCCACCTTTATTACTGACTGCTCCACATTTTTTACTGACTGCTCCACATTTATTACTGACTGCTCCACATTTATTACTGACTGCTTCACATTTATTACTGACTGCTCCACATTTATTACTGACTACATCACATTTATTACTGACTGCTTCACATTTATTACTGACTGCTCCACATTTTTTACTGACTGCTCCACATTTATTACTGACTGCTCCACATTTATTACTGACTGCTTCACATTTATTACTGACTGCTCCACATTTATTACTGACTGCTCCACATTTATTACTGACTACATCACATTTATTACTGACTGCTTCACATTTATTACTGACTGCTCCACATTTATTACTGACTGCTCCACATTTATTACTGACTGCATCACATTTATTACTGACTGCTCCACATTTATTACTGACTGCTCCACATGTATTACTGACTGCTTCACATTTATTACTGACTGCTCCACAGTTATTACTGACTGCTCCACATTTATTACTGACTGCATCACATTTATTACTGACTGCATCACATTTATTACTGACTGCTCCACATTTATTACTGACTGCTCCACATTTATTACTGACTGCTCCACATTTATTACTGACTGCATCACATTTATTACTGACTGCTCCACATTTATTACTGACTGCTCCACATTTATTACTGACTGTAACACATTTATCACTGACTGCTCCACATTTATTACTGACTGCTCCACATTTATTACTGACTGTATCACATTTATTACTGACTGCTCCACATTTATTACTGACTGCTCCACATTTATTACTGACTGCTTTACATTTATTACTGACTGCTCCACATTTATTACTGACTGCTCCACATTTATTACTGAGTGCATCACATTTATTACTGACTGCTCCACATTTATTACTGACTGCTCCACATTTATTACTGACTGCTTCAAATTTATTACTGACTGCTCCACATTTATTACTGACTGTATCACATTTATTACTGACTGTATCACATTTAATACTGACTGCTTCACATTTATTACTGACTGCTCAACATTTATTACTTACTGTATCACATTTATTACTGACTGCATCACATTTATTACTGACTGCTCCACATTTATTACTGACTGCTCCACATGTATTACTGACTGCTCCACATTTATTACTGACTGCATCACATTTATTACTGACTGCTCCACATTTATTACTGACTGCTCCACATTTATTACTTACTGTATCACATTTATTACTGACTGTATCACATTTATTACTGACTGCATCACATTAATTACTGACTGCTCCACATTTATTACTGACTACTCCACATTTTTTACTGACTTCTCCACATTTATTACTGACTACTTCACATTTTTTACTGACTTCTCCACATTTATTACTGACTGTAACACATTTATCACTGACTGCTCCACATTTATTACTGACTGTATCACACTTATTACTGACTGTATCACATTTATTACTGACTGCTCCACATTTATTACTGACTTCTCCACATTTATTACTGACTGCTCCACATTTATTTCTGACTGTTTCACATTTATTACTGACTGCTTCACATTTATTACTGACTGCTCCACATTTATTACTGACTGTATCACATTTATTACTGACTGCTCCACATTTATTTCTGACTGTATCACATTGATTACTGACTGCTTCGCATTTATTACTGACTGCTCTACATTTATTACTGACTGCTTCACATTTATTACTGACTGTATCACATTTATTACTGACTGCTCCACATTTATTACTGACTGCTCCACATTTATTACTGACTGTATCACATTTATTACTGACTGTATCACATTTATTACTGACTGCTTCACATTTATTACTGACTGCTCCACATTTATTACTGACTGTATCACATTTATTACTGACTGTTCCACATTTATTTATGACGGCATCACATTTATTACTGACTGCTTCACATTTATTACTGACTGCTCAACATTTATTACTGACTGCTCCACATTTATTACTGACTGCATCACATGTATTACTGACTGCTTCACATTTATTACTGACTGTATCACATTTATTACTGACTACTCCACATTTATTACTGACTGTATCACATTTATTACTGACTGTTCCACATTTATTTATGACGGCATCACATTTATTACTGACTGCTTCACATTTATTACTGACTGCTCCACATTTTTTACTGACTGCTCCACATTTATTACTGACTATATCACATTTATTACTGACTGCATCACATTTATTACTGACTGCTCCACATTTTTTACTGACTTCTCCACATTTATTACTGACTGTATCACATTTATTACTGACTGTATCACATTTATTACTGACTGCTTTACATTTATTACTGACTGCTCCACATTTTTTACTGACTGCTCCACATTTATTACTGACTGCTCCACATTTATTACTGACTGCATCACATTTATTACTGACTGCTCCACATTTATTACTGACTGCTCCACATTTATTACAGACTGCATCACATTTATTACTGACTGCTCCACATTTATTACTGACTGCTCCACATTTATTAATGACTGCTCCACATATATTACTGACTGCATCACATTTATTACTGACTGCTTCACATTTATTACTGACTGCTCCACATTTATTACTGACTGCTCCACATTTTTTACTGACTGCTCCACGTTTTTTACTGACTGCTCCACATTTATTACTGACTGCTCCACATTTATTACTGACTGTATCACATTTATTACTGACTGCTCCACATTTATTACTGACTGCTCCACATTTATTACTGACTGATCCACATTTATTACTGACTGCTTCACATTTATTACTGACTGCTCCACATTTTTAACTGACTGCTCCACATTTATTACTGACTGCATCACATTTATTACTGACTGCTCCACATTTAATACTGACTGCTCCACATTTATTACTGACTGCATCACATTTATTACTGACTGCTCCACATTTATTATTGACTGCTCCACATTTTTTACTGACTGCATCACATTTATTACTGACTGCATCACATTTATTACTGACTGCTCCACATTTATTACTGACTGCTCTACATTTATTACTGACTGCATCACATTTATTACTGACTGCTCCACATTTATTACTGACTGCTCAACATTTATTACTGACTGCATCACATTTATTACTGACTGCTCCACAATTATTACTGACTATATCACATTTATTACTGACTGCATCACATTTATTACTGACTGCTCCACATTTTTTACTGACTTCTCCACATTTATTACTGACTGTATCACATTTATTACTGACTGTATCACATTTATTACTGACTGCTTTACATTTATTACTGACTGCTCCACATTTTTTACTGACTGCTCCACATTTATTACTGACTGCTCCACATTTATTACTGACTGCATCACATTTATTACTGACTGCTCCACATTTATTACTGACTGCTCCACATTTATTACAGACTGCATCACATTTATTACTGACTGCTCCACATTTATTACTGACTGCTCCACATTTATTACTGACTGTATCACATTTATTACTGACTGCTCCACATTTATTACTGACTGCTCCACATTTATTACTGACTGATCCACATTTATTACTGACTGCTTCACATTTATTACTGACTGCTCCACATTTTTAACTGACTGCTCCACATTTATTACTGACTGCATCACATTTATTACTGACTGCTCCACATTTAATACTGACTGCTCCACATTTATTACTGACTGATCCACATTTATTACTGACTGCTTCACATTTATTACTGACTGCTCCACATTTTTAACTGACTGCTCCACATTTATTACTGACTGCATCACATTTATTACTGACTGCTCCACATTTAATACTGACTGCTCCACATTTATTAATGACTACTCCACATTTTTTACTGACTGCTCCACATTTATTCTGACTGTATCATATTTATTACTGACTGCTTCACATTTATTACTGACTGCTCCACATTTATTACTGACTGTATCACATTTATTACTGACTGCTTCACATTGATTACTGACTGCTCCACAATTATTACTGACTGCTCCACCTTTATTACTGACTGCTCCACATTTTTTACTGACTGCTCCACATTTATTACTGACTGCTCCACATTTATTACTGACTGCTTCACATTTATTACTGACTGCTCCACATTTATTACTGACTACATCACATTTATTACTGACTGCTTCACATTTATTACTGACTGCTCCACATTTTTTACTGACTGCTCCACATTTATTACTGACTGCTCCACATTTATTACTGACTGCTTCACATTTATTACTGACTGCTCCACATTTATTACTGACTGCTCCACATTTATTACTGACTACATCACATTTATTACTGACTGCTTCACATTTATTACTGACTGCTCCACATTTATTACTGACTGCTCCACATTTATTACTGACTGCATCACATTTATTACTGACTGCTCCACATTTATTACTGACTGCTCCACATGTATTACTGACTGCTTCACATTTATTACTGACTGCTCCACAGTTATTACTGACTGCTCCACATTTATTACTGACTGCATCACATTTATTACTGACTGCTCCACATTTATTACTGACTGCTCCACCTTTTTTACTGACTGCATCACATTTATTACTGACTGCTCCACATTTATTACTGACTGCTCCACATTTATTACTGACTGTAACACATTTATCACTGACTGCTCCACATTTATTACTGACTGCTCCACATTTATTACTGACTGTATCACATTTATTACTGACTGCTCCACATTTATTACTGACTGCTCCACATTTATTACTGACTGCTTCACATTTATTACTGACTGCTCCACATTTATTACTGACTGCTCCACATTTATTACTGAGTGCATCACATTTATTACTGACTGCTCTACATTTATTACTGACTGCTCCACATTTATTACTGACTGCTTCAAATTTATTACTGACTGCTCCACATTTATTACTGACTGTATCACATTTATTACTGACTGTATCACATTTAATACTGACTGCTTCACATTTATTACTGACTGCTCCACATTTATTACTTACTGTATCACATTTATTACTGACTGCATCACATTTATTACTGACTGCTCCACATTTATTACTGACTGCTCCACATGTATTACTGACTGCTCCACATTTATTACTGACTGCATCACATTTATTACTGACTGCTCCACATTTATTACTGACTGCTCCACATTTATTACTTACTGTATCACATTTATTACTGACTGCTTCACATTTATTACTGACTGCTCCACATTTATTACTTACTGTATCACATTTATTACTGACTGCATCACATTTATTACTGACTGCTCCACATTTATTACTGACTGCTCCACATGTATTACTGACTGCTCCACATTTATTACTGACTGCATCACATTTATTACTGACTGCTCCACATTTATTACTGACTGCTCCACATTTATTACTTACTGTATCACATTTATTACTGACTGCTTCACATTTATTACTGACTGCTCCACATTTATTACTGACTGCTCCACATTTATTACTTACTGTATCACATTTATTACTGACTGCTTCACATTTATTACTGACTGCTCCACATTTATTACTGACTGTATCACATTTATTACTGACTGCTTTACATTTATTACTGACTGCTCCACATTTTGTACTGACTGCTCCACATTTATTACTGACTGCTCCACATTTATTACTGACTGCATCACATTTATTACTGACTGCTCCACATTTATTACTGACTGCTCCACATTTATTACAGACTGCATCACATTTATTACTGACTGCTCCACATTTATTACTGACTGCTCCACATTTATTAATGACTGCTCCACATATATTACTGACTGCATCACATTTATTACTGACTGCTTCACATTTATTACTGACTGCTCCACATTTATTACTGACTGCTCCACATTTTTTACTGACTGCTCCACGTTTTTTACTGACTGCTCCACATTTATTACTGACTGCTCCACATTTATTACTGACTGTATCACATTTATTACTGACTGCTCCACATTTATTACTGACTGCTCCACATTTATTACTGACTGATCCACATTTATTACTGACTGCTTCACATTTATTACTGACTGCTCCACATTTTTAACTGACTGCTCCACATTTATTACTGACTGCATCACATTTATTACTGACTGCTCCACATTTAATACTGACTGCTCCACATTTATTACTGACTGCATCACATTTATTACTGACTGCTCCACATTTATTATTGACTGCTCCACATTTTTTACTGACTGCATCACATTTATTACTGACTGTATCACATTTATTACTGACTGCTTAACATTTATTACTGACTGCATCACATTTATTAATGACTGCTCCACATTTATTACTGACTGCTCCACATTTATTAATGACTACTCCACATTTTTTACTGACTGCTCCACATTTATTCTGACTGTATCATATTTATTACTGACTGCTTCACATTTATTACTGACTGCTCCACATTTATTACTGACTGTATCACATTTATTACTGACTGCTTCACATTGATTACTGACTGCTCCACAATTATTACTGACTGCTCTACCTTTATTACTGACTGCTCCACATTTTTTACTGACTGCTCCACATTTATTACTGACTGCTCCACATTTATTACTGACTGCTTCACATTTATTACTGACTGCTCCACATTTATTACTGACTACATCACATTTATTACTGACTGCTTCACATTTATTACTGACTGCTCCACATTTTTTACTGACTGCTCCACATTTATTACTGACTGCTCCACATTTATTACTGACTGCTTCACATTTATTACTGACTGCTCCACATTTATTACTGACTGCTCCACATTTATTACTGACTACATCACATTTATTACTGACTGCTTCACATTTATTACTGACTGCTCCACATTTATTACTGACTGCTCCACATTTATTACTGACTGCATCACATTTATTACTGACTGCTCCACATTTATTACTGACTGCTCCACATGTATTACTGACTGCTTCACATTTATTACTGACTGCTCCACAGTTATTACTGACTGCTCCACATTTATTACTGACTGCATCACATTTATTACTGACTGCTCCACATTTATTACTGACTGCTCCACCTTTTTTACTGACTGCATCACATTTATTACTGACTGCTCCACATTTATTACTGACTGCTCCACATTTATTACTGACTGTAACACATTTATCACTGACTGCTCCACATTTATTACTGACTGCTCCACATTTATTACTGACTGTATCACATTTATTACTGACTGCTCCACATTTATTACTGACTGCTCCACATTTATTACTGACTGCTTCACATTTATTACTGACTGCTCCACATTTATTACTGACTGCTCCACATTTATTACTGAGTGCATCACATTTATTACTGACTGCTCCACATTTATTACTGACTGCTCCACATTTATTACTGACTGCTTCAAATTTATTACTGACTGCTCCACATTTATTACTGACTGTATCACATTTATTACTGACTGTATCACATTTAATACTGACTGCTTCACATTTATTACTGACTGCTCCACATTTATTACTTACTGTATCACATTTATTACTGACTGCATCACATTTATTACTGACTGCTCCACATTTATTACTGACTGCTCCACATTTATTACTTACTGTATCACATTTATTACTGACTGTATCACATTTATTACTGACTGCATCACATTAATTACTGACTGCTCCACATTTATTAATGACTGCTCCACATATATTACTGACTGCATCACATTTATTACTGACTGCTTCACATTTATTACTGACTGCTCCACATTTATTACTGACTGCTCCACATTTTTTACTGACTGCTCCACGTTTTTTACTGACTGCTCCACATTTATTACTGACTGCTCCACATTTATTACTGACTGTATCACATTTATTACTGACTGCTCCACATTTATTACTGACTGCTCCACATTTATTACTGACTGATCCACATTTATTACTGACTGCTTCACATTTATTACTGACTGCTCCACATTTTTAACTGACTGCTCCACATTTATTACTGACTGCATCACATTTATTACTGACTGCTCCACATTTAATACTGACTGCTCCACATTTATTACTGACTGCATCACATTTATTACTGACTGCTTCACATTTATTATTGACTGCTCCACTTTTATTACTGACTGCTCCACATTTATTACTGACTGCATTACATTTATTACTGACTGCTCCACATTTATTACTGACTGTATCACATTTATTACTGACTGCTCCACATTTATTACTGACTGTATCACATTTATTACTGACTGCTTAACATTTATTACTGACTGCATCACATTTATTAATGATTGCTCCACATTTATTACTGACTGCTCCACATTTATTAATGACTACTCCACATTTTTTACTGACTTCTCCACATTTATTACTGACTGTAACACATTTATCACTGACTGCTCCACATTTATTACTGACTGCTCCACATTTATTCTGACTGTATCCCATTTATTACTGACTGCTTCACATTGATTACTGACTGCTTCACATTGATTACTGACTGCTCCACCTTTATTACTGACTGCTCCACATTTTTTACTGACTGCTCCACATTTATTACTGACTGCTCCACATTTATTACTGACTGCTTCACATTTATTACTGACTGCTCCACATTTATTACTGACTGTATCACATTTATTACTGACTGCTCCACATTTATTACTGACTGCATCACATTTATTACTGACTGTATCACATTTATTACTGACTGTATCACATTTATTACTGACTGCTCCACATTTATTACTGACTGCTAAACCTTTTTTACTGACTGCTCCACATTTATTACTGACTGCTCCACATTTATTACTGACTGCTCCACATTGATTACTGACTGCTCCACATTTATTACTGACTGCTTCACATTTGTTACTGACTGCTCCAAATTTATTTCTGGCTGCTCCACATTTTTTACTGACTGGTCCACATTTATTACTGACTGCTCCACATTTATTACTGACTGCTTCACATTTATTACTGACTGCTCCACATTTATTACTGACTGCTCCACATTTATTACTGACTACATCACATTTATTACTGACTGATCCACATTTATTACTGACTACTCCACAATTATTACTGACTGCTTAACATTTATTACTGACTGTTTCACATTTATTACTGACTGCTCCACATTTATTACTGACTGCTCCACATTTATTACTGACGGCATCACATTTATTACTGACTGCTCCACATTTATTACTGACTGTATCACATTTATTACTGACTGCTCCACATTTATTATTGACTGCTCCACATTTATTACTGACTGCATCACATTTATTACTGACTGCTCCACAATTATTAATGACTGCTCCACATTTATTACTGACTGCTCCACATTTATTACTGACTGTATCACATTTATTACTGACTGTATCACATTTATTACTGACTGCTCCACATTTATTACTGACTGCTTCACATTTATTACTGACTGCTCCACATTTATTACTGTCTGTATCACATTTATTACTGACTGCATCACATTTATTACTGACTGCTACACATTTATTACTGACTACATCATATTTATTACTGACTGTATCACATTTATTACTGACTGTATCACATTTATTACTGACTGCTCCACATTTATTATTGACTGCTCCACATTTATTACTGACTGCATCACATTTATTACTGACTGCTCCACATTTATTAATGACTGCTCCACATTTATTACTAACTACTCCACATTTTTTACTGACTGCTCCACATTTATTACTGACTGTATCACATTTATTACTGACTGCTTCACATTGATTACTGACTGCTCCACATTTATTACTGACTGCTTCACATTTGCTACTGACTGCTCCAAATTTATTACTGGCTGCTCCACATTTTTTACTGACTGCTCCACATTTATTACTGACTGCTCCACATTTATTACTGACTGCATCACATTTATTACTGACTGTATCACATTTATTACTGACTGCTTCACATTTATTACTGACTGCTTCACAGTTATTACTGACTGCATCACATTTATTACTGACTGCTCCACATTTATTACTGACTGCTCCACATTTATTACTGACTGTATCACATTTATTACTGACTGCTTTACGTTTATTACTGACTGCCCCACATTTATTACTGACTGCTCAACATTTATTACTGACTGCTCCACATTTATTACTGACTGCATCACATTTATTACTGACTGTATCAAATTTATTACTGACTGCTCCACATTTATTACTGACTGTATCACATTTATTACTGACTGCTTCACATTTATTACTGACTGCTCCACATTTATTACTGACTGTATCACATTTATTACTGACTACTCCACATTTATTACTGACTGCTCCACATTTATTACTGACTGTATCACATTTATTACTGACTGCTTCACATTTATTACTGACTGCTCCACATTTATTACTGACTGTATCACATTTATTACTGACTGCTCCACATTTATTACTGACTGCATCACATTTATTACTGACTGTATCACATTTATTACTGACTGTATCACATTTATTACTGACTGCTCCACATTTATTACTGACTGCTAAACCTTTTTTACTGACTGCTCCACATTTATTACTGACTGCTCCACATTTATTACTGACTGCTTCACATTTATTACTGACTGCTCCACATTTATTACTGACTGCTCCACATTTATTACTGACTGCATCACATTTATTACTGACTGCTCCATATTTATTACTGACTGCTCCACATTTTTTACTGACTGCTCCATATTTATTACTGACTGCTCCACGTTTATTACTGACTGCTTCACATTTATTACTGACTGCATCACATTTATTACTGACTGCTCCACATTTATTACTGACTGCTCCACATTTATTACTGACTGCATCACATTTATTACTGACTGCTCCACATTTATTACTGACTGCTCCACATTTATTACTGACTGCATCACATTTATTACTGACTGCTCCACATTTATTACTGACTGCTCCACATTTATTACTGACTGTATCCCATTTATTACTGACTGTATCACATTTATTATTGACTGCTTCACATTTATTACAAACTGCTCCACATTTATTACTGACTGCTCAACATTTATTACTGACTGCTCCACATTTTTTACTGACTGCTCCACATTTATTACTGACTGCTCCACATTTATTACTGACTGCATCACATTTATTACTGACTGCTCCACATTTATTACTGACTGCTCTACATTTATTACTGACTGTATCACATTTATTACTGACTGCTTCACATTTATTACTGACTGCTCCACATTTATTACTGACTGCATCACATTTATTACTGACTGTATCACATTTATTACTGACTGTATCACATTTATTACTGACTGCTCCACATTTTTTACTGACTGCTCCACATTTATTACTGACTGCTCCACATTTATTACTGACTGCATCAAATTTATTACTGACTGCTCCACATTTATTACTGACTGCTCCACATTTATTACAGACTGCATCACATTTATTACTGACTGCTCCACATTTATTACTGACTGCTCCACATTTATTAATGACTGCTCCACATATATTACTGACTGCATCACATTTATTACTGACTGCTCCACATTTATTACTGACTGCTCCACATTTATTACTGACTGCTCCACATTTTTTCTGACTGCTCCACATTTATTACTGACTGTATCACATTTATTACTGACAGCTCCACATTTATTACTGACTGCTCCACATTTATTACTGACTGCTCCACATTTTTTACTGACTGCTCCACATTTATTACTGACTGCTCCACATTTATTACTGACTGCTTCACATTTATTACTGACTGCATCACATTTATTACTGACTGCTCCTCATTTATTACTGACTGCTCCACATTTATTACTGACTGCATCACATTTATTACTGACTGCTCCACATTTATTACTGACTGCTCCACATTTATTTCTGACTGCATCACATTTATTACTGACTGCTCCACATTTATTACTGACTGCTCCACATTTATTACTGACTGTATCCCATTTATTACTGACTGTATCACATTTATTATTGACTGCTTCACATTTATTAATGACTGCTCCACATTAATTACTGACTGCTCAACATTTATTACTGACTGCTCCACATTTTTTACTGACTGCTCCACATTTATTACTGACTGCTCCACATTTATTACTGACTGCATCACATTTATTACTGACTGCTCCACATTTATTACTGACTGCTCTACATTTATTACTGACTGCATCACATTTATTACTGACTGCTTCACATTTATTACTGACTGCTCCACATTTATTACTGACTGCTCCACATTTATTACTGACTGCATCACATTTATTACTGACTGCTCCACATTTATTACTGACTATATCACATTTATTACTGACTGCATCACATTTATTACTGACTGCTCCACATTTTTTACTGACTTCTCCACATTTATTACTGACTGTATCACATTTATTACTGACTGTATCACATTTATTACTGACTGCTTTACATTTATTACTGACTGCTCCACATTTTTTACTGACTGCTCCACATTTATTACTGACTGCTCCACATTTATTACTGACTGCATCACATTTATTACTGACTGCTCCACATTTATTACTGACTGCTCCACATTTATTACAGACTGCATCACATTTATTACTTACTGCTCCACATTTATTACTGACTGCTCCACATTTATTAATGACTGCTCCACATATATTACTGACTGCATCACATTTATTACTGACTGCTTCACATTTATTACTGACTGCTCCACATTTATTACTGACTGCTCCACATTTTTTACTGACTGCTCCACGTTTTTTACTGACTGCTCCACATTTATTACTGACTGCTCCACATTTATTACTGACTGTATCACATTTATTACTGACTGCTCCACATTTATTACTGACTGCTCCACATTTATTACTGACTGATCCACATTTATTACTGACTGCTTCACATTTATTACTGACTGCTCCACATTTTTAACTGACTGCTCCACATTTATTACTGACTGCATCACATTTATTACTGACTGCTCCACATTTAATACTGACTGCTCCACATTTATTACTGACTGCATCACATTTATTACTGACTGCTCCACATTTATTATTGACTGCTCCACATTTTTTACTGACTGCATCACATTTATTACTGACTGCATCACATTTATTACTGACTGCTCCACATTTATTACTGACTGCTCTACATTTATTACTGACTGCATCACATTTATTACTGACTGCTCCACATTTATTACTGACTGCTCCACATTTATTACTGACTGCATCACATTTATTACTGACTGCTCCACAATTATTACTGACTATATCACATTTATTACTGACTGCATCACATTTATTACTGACTGCTCCACATTTTTTACTGACTTCTCCACATTTATTACTGACTGTATCACATTTATTACTGACTGTATCACATTTATTACTGACTGCTTTACATTTATTACTGACTGCTCCACATTTTTTACTGACTGCTCCACATTTATTACTGACTGCTCCACATTTATTACTGACTGCATCACATTTATTACTGACTGCTCCACATTTATTACTGACTGCTCCACATTTATTACAGACTGCATCACATTTATTACTGACTGCTCCACATTTATTACTGACTGCTCCACATTTATTAATGACTGCTCCACATATATTACTGACTGCATCACATTTATTACTGACTGCTTCACATTTATTACTGACTGCTCCACATTTATTACTGACTGCTCCACATTTTTTACTGACTGCTCCACGTTTTTTACTGACTGCTCCACATTTATTACTGACTGCTCCACATTTATTACTGACTGTATCACATTTATTACTGACTGCTCCACATTTATTACTGACTGCTCCACATTTATTACTGACTGATCCACATTTATTACTGACTGCTTCACATTTAATACTGACTGCTCCACATTTATTACTGACTGCATCACATTTATTACTGACTGCTCCACATTTATTATTGACTGCTCCACATTTTTTACTGACTGCTCCACATTTATTACTGACTGCATCACATTTATTACTGACTGCTCCACATTTAATACTGACTGCTCCACATTTATTACTGACTGCATCACATTTATTACTGACTGCTCCACATTTATTATTGACTGCTCCACATTTTTTACTGACTGCATCACATTTATTACTGACTGTATCACATTTATTACTGACTGCTTAACATTTATTACTGACTGCATCACATTTATTAATGACTGCTCCACATTTATTACTGACTGCTCCACATTTATTAATGACTACTCCACATTTTTTACTGACTGCTCCACATTTATTCTGACTGTATCATATTTATTACTGACTGCTTCACATTTATTACTGACTGCTCCACATTTATTACTGACTGTATCACATTTATTACTGACTGCTTCACATTGATTACTGACTGCTCCACAATTATTACTGACTGCTCCACCTTTATTACTGACTGCTCCACATTTTTTACTGACTGCTCCACATTTATTACTGACTGCTCCACATTTATTACTGACTGCTTCACATTTATTACTGACTGCTCCACATTTATTACTGACTACATCACATTTATTACTGACTGCTTCACATTTATTACTGACTGCTCCACATTTTTTACTGACTGCTCCACATTTATTACTGACTGCTCCACATTTATTACTGACTGCTCCACATTTTTTACTGACTGCTCCACATTTATTACTGACTGCTCCACATTTATTACTGACTGCTCCACATTTATTACAGACTGCATCACATTTATTACTGACTGCTCCACATTTATTACTGACTGCTCCACATTTATTAATGACTGCTCCACATATATTACTGACTGCATCACATTTATTACTGACTGCTTCACATTTATTACTGACTGCTCCACATTTATTACTGACTGCTCCACATTTTTTACTGACTGCTCCACGTTTTTTACTGACTGCTCCACATTTATTACTGACTGCTCCACATTTATTACTGACTGTATCACATTTATTACTGACTGCTCCACATTTATTACTGACTGCTCCACATTTATTACTGACTGATCCACATTTATTACTGACTGCTTCACATTTAATACTGACTGCTCCACATTTATTACTGACTGCATCACATTTATTACTGACTGCTCCACATTTATTATTGACTGCTCCACATTTTTTACTGACTGCTCCACATTTATTACTGACTGCATCACATTTATTACTGACTGCTCCACATTTAATACTGACTGCTCCACATTTATTACTGACTGCATCACATTTATTACTGACTGCTCCACATTTATTATTGACTGCTCCACATTTTTTACTGACTGCATCACATTTATTACTGACTGTATCACATTTATTACTGACTGCTTAACATTTATTACTGACTGCATCACATTTATTAATGACTGCTCCACATTTATTACTGACTGCTCCACATTTATTAATGACTACTCCACATTTTTTACTGACTGCTCCACATTTATTACTGACTGTATCACATTTATTACTGACTGCTTCACATTGATTACTGACTGCTCCACAATTATTACTGACTGCTCCACCTTTATTACTGACTGCTCCACATTTTTTACTGACTGCTCCACATTTATTACTGACTGCTCCACATTTATTACTGACTGCTTCACATTTATTACTGACTGCTCCACATTTATTACTGACTACATCACATTTATTACTGACTGCTTCACATTTATTACTGACTGCTCCACATTTTTTACTGACTGCTCCACATTTATTACTGACTGCTCCACATTTATTACTGACTGCTTCACATTTATTACTGACTGCTCCACATTTATTACTGACTGCTCCACATTTATTACTGACTACATCACATTTATTACTGACTGCTTCACATTTATTACTGACTGCTCCACATTTATTACTGACTGCTCCACATTTATTACTGACTGCATCACATTTATTACTGACTGCTCCACATTTATTACTGACTGCTCCACATGTATTACTGACTGCTTCACATTTATTACTGACTGCTCCACAGTTATTACTGACTGCTCCACATTTATTACTGACTGCATCACATTTATTACTGACTGCTCCACATTTATTACTGACTGCTCCACATTTATTACTGACTGCATCACATTTATTACTGACTGCTCCACATTTATTACTGACTGCTCCACATTTATTACTGACTGTAACACATTTATCACTGACTGCTCCACATTTATTACTGACTGCTCCACATTTATTACTGACTGTATCACATTTATTACTGACTGCTCCACATTTATTACTGACTGCTCCACATTTATTACTGACTGCTTCACATTTATTACTGACTGCTCCACATTTATTACTGACTGCTCCACATTTATTACTGAGTGCATCACATTTATTACTGACTGCTCCACATTTATTACTGACTGCTCCACATTTATTACTGACTACTTCAAATTTATTACTGACTGCTCCACATTTATTACTGACTGTATCACATTTATTACTGACTGTATCACATTTAATACTGACTGCTTCACATTTATTACTGACTGCTCCACATTTATTACTTACTGTATCACATTTATTACTGACTGCATCACATTTATTACTGACTGCTCCACATTTATTACTGACTGCTCCACATGTATTACTGACTGCTCCACATTTATTACTGACTGCATCACATTTATTACTGACTGCTCCACATTTATTACTGACTGCTCCACATTTATTACTTACTGTATAACATTTATTACTGACTGCTCCACATTTATTACTGACTGCTCCACATTTATTACTGACTGCTCCACATTTATTACTGACTGTATCACATTTATTACTGACTGCATCACATTAATTACTGACTGCTCCACATTTATTACTGACTACTCCACATTTTTTACTGACTTCTCCACATTTATTACTGACTGTAACACATTTATCACTGACTGCTCCACATTTATTACTGACTGTATCACACTTATTACTGACTGTATCACATTTATTACTGACTGCTTCACATTTATTACTGACTTCTCCACATTTATTACTGACTGCTCCACATTTATTTCTGACTGTTTCACATTTAGTACTGACTGCTTCACATTTATTACTGACTGCTCCACATTTATTACTGACTGTATCACATTTATTACTGACTGCTCCACATTTATTTCTGACTGTATCACATTGATTACTGACTGCTTCGCATTTATTACTGACTGCTCTACATTTATTACTGACTGCTTCACATTTATTACTGACTGTATCACATTTATTACTGACTGCTCCACATTTATTACTGACTGCTCCACATTTATTACTGACTGTATCACATTTATTACTGACTGCTTCGCATTTATTACTGACTGCTCTACATTTATTACTGACTGCTTCACATTTATTACTGACTGTATCACATTTATTACTGACTGCTCCACATTTATTACTGACTACTCCACATTTATTACTGACTGTATCACATTTATTACTGACTGTTCCACATTTATTTATCACGGCATCACATTTATTACTGACTGCTTCACATTTATTACTGACTGCTTCACATTTATTACTGACTGATGCACATTTATTACTGACTGTATCACATTTATTACTGACTGCTCCAAATTTTTTACTGACTGATCCACATTTATTACTGACTGCTTCACATTTATTACTGACTGCTTCACATTTATTACTGACTGCTCCACATTTATTACTGACTGCTCCACATTTATTACTGACTGCTTAACATTTATTACTGACTGTATCACATTTATTACTGACTGCTCCACATTTATTACTGACTGCTCCACATTTATTACTGACTGTATCACATTTATTACTGACTGTATCACATTTATTACTGACTGCTTTACATTTATTACTGACTGCTCCACATTTTTTACTGACTGCTCCACATTTATTACTGACTGCTCCACATTTATTACTGACTGCATCACATTTATTACTGACTGCTTTACATTTATTACTGACTGCTCCACATTTATTACAGACTGCATCACATTTATTACTGACTGCTCCACATTTATTACTGACTGCTCCACATTTATTAATGACTGCTCCACATATATTACTGACTGCATCACATTTATTACTGACTGCTTCACATTTATTACTGACTGCTCCACATTTTTTACTGACTGCTCCACGTTTTTTACTGACTGCTCCACATTTATTACTGACTGCTCCACATTTATTACTGACTGTATCACATTTATTACTGACTGCTCCACATTTATTACTGACTGCTCCACATTTATTACTGACTGATCCACATTTATTACTGACTGCTTCACATTTATTACTGACTGCTCCACATTTTTAACTGACTGCTCCACATTTATTACTGACTGCATCACATTTATTACTGACTGCTCCACATTTAATACTGACTGCTCCACATTTATTACTGACTGCATCACATTTATTACTGACTGCTTCACATTTATTATTGACTGCTCCACATTTTTTACTGACTGCATCACATTTATTACTGACTGCATTACATTTATTACTGACTGCTCCACATTTATTACTGACTGTATCACATTTATTACTGACTGCTCCACATTTATTACTGACTGTATCACATTTATTACTGACTGCTTAACATTTATTACTGACTGCATCACATTTATTAATGATTGCTCCACATTTATTACTGACTGCTCCACATTTATTAATGACTACTCCACATTTTTACTGACTTCTCCACATTTATTACTGACTGTAACACATTTATCACTGACTGCTCCACATTTATTACTGACTGCTCCACATTTATTCTGACTGTATCCCATTTATTACTGACTGCTTCACATTGATTACTGACTGCTTCACATTTATTACTGACTGCTCCACCTTTATTACTGACTGCTCCACATTTTTTACTGACTGCTCCACATTTATTACTGACTGCTCCACATTTATTACTGACTGCTTCACATTTATTACTGACTGCTCCACATTTATTACTGACTGCTCCACATTTATTACTGACTACATCACATTTATTACTGACTGCTTCACATTTATTACTGACTGCTCCACATTTATTACTGACTGCTCCACATTTATTACTGACTGCATCACATTTATTACTGACTGCTCCACATTTATTACTGACTGCTCCACATGTATTACTGACTGCTTCACATTTATTACTGACTGCTCCACATTTATTACTGACTGCTCCACATTTATTACTGACTGATCCACATTTATTACTGACTGCTTCACATTTATTACTGACTGCTCCACATTTTTAACTGACTGCTCCACATTTATTACTGACTGCATCACATTTATTACTGACTGCTCCACATTTAATACTGACTGCTCCACATTTATTACTGACTGCATCACATTTATTACTGACTGCTTCACATTTATTATTGACTGCTCCACATTTTTTACTGACTGCATCACATTTATTACTGACTGCATTACATTTATTACTGACTGCTCCACATTTATTACTGACTGTATCACATTTATTACTGACTGCTCCACATTTATTACTGACTGTATCACATTTATTACTGACTGCTTAACATTTATTACTGACTGCATCACATTTATTAATGATTGCTCCACCTTTATTACTGACTGCTCCACATTTTTTACTGACTGCTCCACATTTATTACTGACTGCTCCACATTTATTACTGACTGCTTCACATTTATTACTGACTGCTCCACATTTATTACTGACTGCTCCACATTTATTACTGACTGCATCACATTTATTACTGACTGCTCCACATTTATTACTGACTGCTCCACATGTATTACTGACTGCTTCACATTTATTACTGACTGCTCCACATTTATTACTGACTGCTCCATATTTATTACTGACTGCATCACATTTATTACTGACTGCTGCACATTTATTACTGACTGCTCCACATTTATTACTGACTGCATCACATTTATTACTGACTGCTCCACATTTATTACTGACTGCTCCACATTTATTACTGACTGCTCCACATTTATTACTGACTGTATCACATTTATTACTGACTGCTCCACATTTATTACTGACTGCATCACATTTATTACTGACTGCTCCACATTTATTACTGACTACTCCACATTTTTTACTGACTTCTCCACATTTATTACTGACTGTATCACATTTATTACTGACTGCTCCACATTTATTACTGACTGCTCCACATTTATTACTGACTGCATCACATTTATTACTGACTGCTCCACATTTATTACTGACTGCTCCACATTTATTACTGACTGCATCACATTTATTACTGACTGCTCCACATTTATTACTGACTGCTCCACATGTATTACTGACTGCTCCACATTAATTACTGACTGCTCCACATTTATTACTGAGTGCTCCACATTTATTAATGACTGCTCCACATTAATTACTGACTGCTCCACATTTATTACTGACTGCTCCACATTTATTAATGACTGCTCCACATTTATTACTGACTGCATCACATTTATTACTGACTGCTTCACATTTATTACTGACTGCTCCACATTTATTACTGACTGCTCCACATTTTTTACTGACTGCTCCACGTTTTTTACTGACTGCTCCACATTTATTACTGACTGCTCCACATTTATTACTGACTGTATCACATTTATTACTGACTGCTCCACATTTATTACTGACTGCTCCACATTTATTACTGACTGATCCACATTTATTACTGACTGCTTCACATTTATTACTGACTGCTCCACATTTTTAACTGACTGCTCCACATTTATTACTGACTGCATCACATTTATTACTGACTGCTCCACATTTAATACTGACTGCTCCACATTTATTACTGACTGCATTACATTTATTACTGACTGCTCCACATTTATTACTGACTGTATCACATTTATTACTGACTGCTCCACATTTAATACTGACTGCTTCACATTTATTACTGACTGCTTAACATTTATTACTGACTGCATCACATTTATTAATGATTGCTCCACATTTATTACTGACTGCTCCACATTTATTAATGACTACTCCACATTTTTTACTGACTTCTCCACATTTATTACTGACTGTAACACATTTATCACTGACTGCTCCACATTTATTACTGACTGCTCCACATTTATTCTGACTGTATCCCATTTATTACTGACTGCTTCACATTGATTACTGACTGCTTAACATTGATTACTGACTGCTCCACCTTTATTACTGACTGCTCCACATTTTTTACTGACTGCTCCACATTTATTACTGACTGCTCCACATTTATTACTGACTGCTTCACATTTATTACTGACTGCTCCACATTTATTACTGACTGCTCCACATTTATTACTGACTACATCACATTTATTACTGACTGCTTCACATTTATTACTGACTGCTCCACATTTATTACTGACTGCTCCACATTTATTACTGACTGCATCACATTTATTACTGACTGCTCCACATTTATTACTGACTGCTCCACATGAATTACTGACTGCTTCACATTTATTACTGACTGCTCCACATTTATTACTGACTGCTCCACATTTATTACTGACTGCATCACATTTATTACTGACTGCTCCACATTTATTACTGACTGCTCCACATTTATTACTGACTGCATCACATTTATTACTGACTGCTCCACATTTATTACTGACTGCTCCACATTTATTACTGACTGTATCACATTTATTACTGACTGCTCCACATTTATTACTGACTGCATCACATTTGTTACTGACTGCTCCACATTTATTACTGACTACTCCACATTTTTTACTGACTTCTCCACATTTATTACTGACTGTAACACATTTATCACTGACTGCTCCACATTTATTACTGACTGCTCCACATTTATTACTGACTGTATCACATTTATTACTGACTGCTCCACATTTATTACTGACTGCTCCACATTTATTACTGACTGCTTCACATTTATTACTGACTGCTCCACATTTATTACTGACTGTTCCACATTTATTACTGACTGCTCCACATGTATTACTGACTGCTTCACATTTATTACTGACTGCTCCACATTTATTACTGACTGCTCCACATTTATTACTGACTGCATCACATTTATTACTGACTGCTCCACATTTATTACTGACTGCTCCACATTTATTACTGACTGCATCACATTTATTACTGACTGCTCCACATTTATTACTGACTGCTCCACATTTATTACTGAGTGCTCCACATTTATTACTGACTGTATCACATTTATTACTGACTGCTCCACATTTATTACTGACTGCATCACATTTATTACTGACTGCTCCACATTTATTACTGACTACTCCACATTTTTTACTGACTTCTCCACATTTATTACTGACTGTAACACATTTATCACTGACTGCTCCACATTTATTACTGACTGCTCCACATTTATTACTGACTGTATCACATTTATTACTGACTGCTCCACATTTATTACTGACTGCTTCACATTTATTACTGACTGCTCCACATTTATTACTGACTGCTCCACATTTATTACTGACTGCTTCACATTTATTACTGACTGCTCCACATTTATTACTGACTGTATCACATTTATTACTGACTGTATCACATTTATTACTGACTGTATCACATTTAATACTGACTGCTTCACATTTATTACTGACTGCTCCACATTTATTACTTACTGTATCACATTTATTACTGACTGCATCACATTTATTACTGACTGCTCCACATTTATTACTGACTGCTCCACATGTATTACTGACTGCTCCACATTTATTACTGACTGCATCACATTTATTACTGACTGCTCCACATTTATTACTGACTGTATCACATTTATTACTGACTGTATCACATTTAATACTGACTGCTTCACATTTATTACTGACTGCTCCACATTTATTACTTACTGTATCACATTTATTACTGACTGTATCACATTTATTACTGACTGCTCCACATTTATTACTGACTGCTTCACATTTATTACTGACTGCATCACATTAATTACTGACTGCTCCACATTTATTACTGACTACTCCACATTTTTACTGACTTCTCCACATTTATTACTGACTGCTCCACATTTATTACTGACTGCTCCACATTTATTACTGACTGCATCACATTTATTACTGACTGCTCCACATTTATTACTGACTGCTCCACATTTATTACTGACTGCATCACATTTATTACTGACTGCTCCACATTTATTACTGACTGCTCCACATTTATTACTGACTGCTCCACATTTATTACTGACTGTATCACATTTATTACTGACTGCTCCACATTTATTACTGACTGCATCACATTTATTACTGACTGCTCCACATTTATTACTGACTACTCCACATTTTTTACTGACTTCTCCACATTTATTACTGACTGTATCACATTTATTACTGACTGCTCCACATTTATTACTGACTGCTCCACATTTATTACTGACTGCATCACATTTATTACTGACTGCTCCACATTTATTACTGACTGCTCTACATTTATTACTGACTGCATCACATTTATTACTGACTGCTCCACATTTATTACTGACTGCTCCACATGTATTACTGACTGCTTCACATTTATTACTGACTGCTCCACATTAATTACTGACTGCTCCACATTTATTACTGAGTGCTCCACATTTATTAATGACTGCTCCACATTAATTACTGACTGCTCCACATTTATTACTGACTGCTCCACATTTATTAATGACTGCTCCACATTTATTACTGACTGCATCACATTTATTACTGACTGCTTCACATTTATTACTGACTGCTCCACATTTATTACTGACTGCTCCACATTTTTTACTGACTGCTCCACGTTTTTTACTGACTGCTCCACATTTATTACTGACTGCTCCACATTTATTACTGACTGTATCACATTTATTACTGACTGCTCCACATTTATTACTGACTGCTCCACATTTATTACTGACTGATCCACATTTATTACTGACTGCTTCACATTTATTACTGACTGCTCCACATTTTTAACTGACTGCTCCACATTTATTACTGACTGCATCACATTTATTACTGACTGCTCCACATTTAATACTGACTGCTCCACATTTATTACTGACTGCATTACATTTATTACTGACTGCTCCACATTTATTACTGACTGTATCACATTTATTACTGACTGCTCCACATTTATTACTGACTGCTTCACATTTATTACTGACTGCTTAACATTTATTACTGACTGCATCACATTTATTAATGATTGCTCCACATTTATTACTGACTGCTCCACATTTATTAATGACTACTCCACATTTTTTACTGACTTCTCCACATTTATTACTGACTGTAACACATTTATCACTGACTGCTCCACATTTATTACTGACTGCTCCACATTTATTCTGACTGTATCCCATTTATTACTGACTGCTTCACATTGATTACTGACTGCTTAACATTGATTACTGACTGCTCCACCTTTATTACTGACTGCTCCACATTTTTTACTGACTGCTCCACATTTATTACTGACTGCTCCACATTTATTACTGACTGCTTCACATTTATTACTGACTGCTCCACATTTATTACTGACTGCTCCACATTTATTACTGACTACATCACATTTATTACTGACTGCTTCACATTTATTACTGACTGCTCCACATTTATTACTGACTGCTCCACATTTATTACTGACTGCATCACATTTATTACTGACTGCTCCACATTTATTACTGACTGCTCCACATGAATTACTTACTGCTTCACATTTATTACTGACTGCTCCACATTTATTACTGACTGCTCCACATTTATTACTGACTGCATCACATTTATTACTGACTGCTCCACATTTATTACTGACTGCTCCACATTTATTACTGACTGCATCACATTTATTACTGACTGCTCCACATTTATTACTGACTGCTCCACATTTATTACTGACTACTCCACATTTTTTACTGACTTCTCCACATTTATTACTGACTGTATCACATTTATTACTGACTGCTCCACATTTATTACTGACTGCTCCACATTTATTACTGACTGCTTCACATTTATTACTGACTGCTCCACATTTATTACTGACTGTTCCACATTTATTACTGACTGCTCCACATGTATTACTGACTGCTTCACATTTATTACTGACTGCTCCACATTTATTACTGACTGCTCCACATTTATTACTGACTGCATCACATTTATTACTGACTGCTCCACATTTATTACTGACTGCTCCACATTTATTACTGACTGCATCACATTTATTACTGACTGCTCCACATTTATTGCTGACTGCTCCACATTTATTACTGACTGCTCCACATTTATTACTGACTGTATTACATTTATTACTGACTGCTCCACATTTATTACTGACTGCATCACATTTATTACTGACTGCTCCACATTTATTACTGACTACTCCACATTTTTTACTGACTTCTCCACATTTATTACTGACTGTAACACATTTATCACTGACTGCTCCACATTTATTACTGACTGCTCCACATTTATTACTGACTGTATCACATTTATTACTGACTGCTCCACATTTATTACTGACTGCTTCACATTTATTACTGACTGCTCCACATTTATTACTGACTGCTCCACATTTATTACTGACTGCTTCACATTTATTACTGACTGCTCCACATTTATTACTGACTGTATCACATTTATTACTGACTGTATCACATTTATTACTGACTGTATCACATTTAATACTGACTGCTTCACATTTATTACTGACTGCTCCACATTTATTACTTACTGTATCACATTTATTACTGACTGCATCACATTTATTACTGACTGCTCCACATTTATTACTGACTGCTCCACATGTATTACTGACTGCTCCACATTTATTACTGACTGCATCACATTTATTACTGACTGCTCCACATTTATTACTGACTGTATCACATTTATTACTGACTGTATCACATTTAATACTGACTGCTTCACATTTATTACTGACTGCTCCACATTTATTACGTACTGTATCACATTTATTACTGACTGCTCCACATTTATTACTGACTGCTTCACATTTATTACTGACTGCATCACATTAATTACTGACTGCTCCACATTTATTACTGACTACTCCACATTTTTACTGACTTCTCCACATTTATTACTGACTACTTCACATTTTTTACTGACTTCTCCACATTTATTACTGACTGTAACACATTTATCACTGACTGCTCCACTTTTATTACTGACTGTATCACACTTATTACTGACTGTATCACATTTATTACTGACTGCTTCACATTTATTACTGACTTCTCCACATTTATTACTGACTGCTCCACATTTATTTCTGACTGTTTCACATTTATTACTGACTGCTTCACATTTATTACTGACTGCTCCACATTTATTACTGACTGTATCACATTTATTACTGACTGCTCCACATTTATTTCTGACTGTATCACATTGATTACTGACTGCTTCGCATTTATTACTGACTGCTCTACATTTATTACTGACTGCTCCACATTTATTACTGACTATATCACATTTATTACTGACTGCTCCACATTTATTACTGACTGCTCCACATTTATTACTGACTGTATCACATTTATTACTGACTGTATCACATTTATTACTGACTGCTTCACATTTATTACTGACTGCTCCACATTTATTACTGACTGCTCCACATTTATTACCGACTGAATCACATTTATTACTGCCTGCATCACTTTTATTACTGACTGCTCCACATTTATTACTGACTGCTCCACATTTATTTCTGACTGTAACACATTTATCACTGACTGCTCCACATTTATTACTGACTGCTCCACATTTATTACTGACTGCTCCACATTTATTACTGACTGCATCACATGTATTACTGACTGCTTCACATTTATTACTGACTGTATCACATTTATTACTGACTACTCCACATTTATTACTGACTGTATCACATTTATTACTGACTGTTCCACATTTATTTATGACGGCATCACATTTATTACTGACTGCTTCACATTTATTACTGACTGATGCACATTTATTACTGACTGTATCACATTTATTACTGACTGCTCCAAATTTTTTACTGACTGATCCACATATATTACTGACTGCTTCACATTTATTACTGACTGCTCCACATTTATTACTGACTGCTCCACATTTATTACTGACTGCTTAACATTTATTACTGACTGCTCCACATTTATTACTGACTGCTCCACATTTATTACTGACTGTATCACATTTATTACTGACTACTCCACATTTATTACTGACTGTATCACATTTATTACTGACTGTTCCACATTTATTTATGACGGCATCACATTTATTACTGACTGCTTCACATTTATTACTGACTGATGCACATTTATTACTGACTGTATCACATTTATTACTGACTGCTCCAAATTTTTTACTGACTGATCCACATATATTACTGACTGCTTCACATTTATTACTGACTGCTCCACATTTATTACTGACTGCTCCACATTTATTACTGACTGCTTAACATTTATTACTGACTGCTCCACATTTATTACTGACTGCTCCACATTTATTACTGACGGCATCACATTTATTACTGACTGCTCCACATTTAGTACTGACTGCATCACATTTATTACTGACTGCTCCACATTTATTAATGACTGCTCCACATTTATTACTGACTGCATCACATTTATTACTGACTGCTCCACATTTATTACTGACTGCTCCACATTTATTACTGACTGCTCCACATTTATTACTGACTGTATCACATTTATTAATTACTGCTCCACATTTAATACTGACTGTATCAGATTTATTACTGACTGCTTCACATCTATTACTGACTGATGCACATCTATTACTGACTGTATCACATTTATTACTGACTGCTCCTTATTTATTACTGACTGTATCACATTTATTACTGACTGCTCCAAATTTTTTACTGACTGCTCCACATTTATTACTGACTGCTCCACATTTATTACTGACTGCTTCACATTTAATACTGACTGCTCCACATTTATAACTGACTGCTCCACATTTATTACTGACTGTATCACATTTATTACTGACTGCTTCACATTTATTACTGACTGCATCACATTTATTACTGACTGCTCCACATTTATTACTGACTGCTTCACATTTATTACTGACTGTATCACATTTATTACTGACTGCTCCAAATTTATTACTGACTGCTCCACATTTATTACTGACTGCATCTCATTTATTACTGACTGCTGCACATTTATTACTGACTGTATCACATTTATTACTGACTGCTCCACATTTATTACTGACTGTATCACATTTATTACTGACTGTATCACATTTATTACTGACTGCTTCACATTTATTACTGACTGCTCCACATTTATTACTGACTGCTCCACATTTATTACCGACTGAATCACATTTATTACTGCCTGCATCACTTTTATTACTGACTGCTCCACATTTATTACTGACTGCTCCACATTTATTTCTGACTGTTTCACATTTATTACTGACTGCTTCACATTTATTACTGACTGCTCCACATTTATTACTGACTGTATCACATTTATTACTGACTGCTCCACATTTATTTCTGACTGTATCACATTGATTACTGACTGCTTCGCATTTATTACTGACTGCTCTACATTTATTACTGACTGCTCCACATTTATTACTGACTATATCACATTTATTACTGACTGCTCCACATTTATTACTGACTGCTCCACATTTATTACTGACTGTATCACATTTATTACTGACTGTATCACATTTATTACTGACTGCTTCACATTTATTACTGACTGCTCCACATTTATTACCGACTGAATCACATTTATTACTGCCTGCATCACTTTTATTACTGACTGCTCCACATTTATTACTGACTGCTCCACATTTATTTCTGACTGTAACACATTTATCACTGACTGCTCCACATTTATTACTGACTGCTCAACATTTATTACTGACTGCTCCACATTTATTACTGACTGCATCACATGTATTACTGACTGCTTCACATTTATTACTGACTGTATCACATTTATTACTGACTACTCCACATTTATTACTGACTGTATCACATTTATTACTGACTACTCCACATTTATTACTGACTGTATCACATTTATTACTGACTACTCCACATTTATTACTGACTGTATCACATTTATTACTGACTGTTCCACATTTATTACTGACTGCATCACATGTATTACTGACTGCTTCACATTTATTACTGACTGTATCACATTTATTACTGACTACTCCACATTTATTACTGACTGTATCACATTTATTACTGACTGCTTCACATTTATTACTGACTGCTTCACATTTCTTACTGACTGATGCACATTTATTACTGACTGTATCACATTTATTACTGACTGCTCCAAATTTTTTACTGACTGATCCACATTTATTACTGACTGCTTCACATTTATTACTGACTGCTCCACATTTATTACTGACTGCTCCACATTTATTACTGACTGCTCCACATTTATTACTGACTGCTTAACATTTATTACTGACTGCTCCACATTTATTACTGACTGCTCCACATTTATTACTGACGGCATCACATTTATTACTGACTGCTGCACATTTATTACTGACTGCATCACATTTATTACTGACTGCTCCACATTTATTAATGACTGCTCCACATTTATTACTGACTGCATCACATTTATTACTGACTGCTCCACATTTATTACTGACTGCTCCACATTTATTACTGACTGCTCCACATTTATTACTGACTGTATCACATTTATTAATTACTGCTCCACATTTAATACTGACTGTATCAGATTTATTACTGACTGCTTCACATTTATTACTGACTGATGCACATCTATTACTGACTGTATCACATTTATTACTGACTGCTCCTTATTTATTACTGACTGTATCACATTTATTACTGACTGCTCCAAATTTTTTACTGACTGCTCCACATTTATTACTGACTGCTCCACATTTATTACTGACTGCTTCACATTTAATACTGACTGCTCCACATTTATAACTGACTGCTCCACATTTATTACTGACTGTATCACATTTATTACTGACTGCTTCACATTTATTACTGACTGCATCACATTTATTACTGACTGCTCCACATTTATTACTGACTGCTTCACATTTATTACTGACTGTATCACATTTATTACTGACTGCTCCAAATTTATTACTGACTGCTCCACATTTATTACTGACTGCATCTCATTTATTACTGACTGCTGCACATTTATTACTGACTGTATCACATTTATTACTCACTGCTCCACATTTATTACTGACTGTATCACATTTATTACTGACTGCTTCACATTTATTACTGACTGCTCCACATTTATTACTGACTGCTCCACATTTATTACCGAGTGAATCACATTTATTACTGCCTGCATCACTTTTATTACTGACTGCTCCACATTTATTACTGACTGCTCCACATTTATTTCTGACTGTAACACATTTATCACTGACTGTTTCACATTTATTACTGACTGCTCAACATTTATTACTGACTGCTCCACATTTATTACTGACTGCATCACATGTATTACTGACTGCTTTACATTTATTACTGACTGTATCACATTTATTACTGACTACTCCACATTTATTACTGACTGTATCACATTTATTACTGACTGTTCCACATTTATTTATGACGTTATCACATTTATTACTGACTGCTTCACATTTATTACTGACTGCTTCACATTTATTACTGACTGATGCACATTTATTACTGACTGTATCACATTTATTACTGACTGCTCCAAATTTTAAACTGACTGATCCACTTTTATTACTGACTGCTTCACATTTATTACTGACTGCTCCACATTTATTACTGACTGCTCCACATTTATTACTGACTGCTTAACATTTATTACTGACTGCTCCACATTTATTACTGACTGCTCCACATTTATTACTGACGGCATCACATTTATTACTGACTGCTCCACATTTATTACTGACTGCATCACATTTATTACTGACTGCTCCACATTTATTAATGACTGCTCCACATTTATTACTGACTGCATCACATTTATTACTGACTGCTCCACATTTATTACTGACTGCTCCACATTTATTACTGACTGCTCCACATTTATTACTGACTGTATCACATTTATTAATTACTGCTCCACATTTAATACTGACTGTATCAGATTTATTACTGACTGCTTCACATTTATTACTGACTGATGCACATCTATTACTGACTGTATCACATTTATTACTGACTGCTCCTTATTTATTACTGACTGTATCACATTTATTACTGACTGCTCCAAATTTTTTACTGACTGCTCCACATTTATTACTGACTGCTCCACATTTATTACTGACTGCTTCACATTTAATACTGACTGCTCCACATTTATAACTGACTGCTCCACATTTATTACTGACTGTATCACATTTATTACTGACTGCTTCACATTTATTACTGACTGCATCACATTTATTACTGACTGCTCCACATTTATTACTGACTGCTTCACATTTATTACTGACTGTATCACATTTATTACTGACTGCTCCAAATTTATTACTGACTGCTCCACATTTATTACTGACTGCATCTCATTTATTACTGACTGCTGCACATTTATTACTGACTGTATCACATTTATTACTGACTGCTCCACATTTATTACTGACTGCTTCACATTTATTACCGACTGCTCCACATTTATTACTGACTGTATCACATTTATTACTGACTGCTTCACATTTATTACTGACTGCTCCACATTTATTACTGACTACTCCACATTTTTTACTGACTGCTCCACATTTATTACTAACTGTATTACATTTATTACTGACTGCTCCACATTTATTACTGACTGCTCCACATTTATTACTGACTATATCACATTTATTACTGACTGCTCCACATTTATTACTGACTGCTCCACATTTATTACTGACTGTATCACATTTATTACTGACTGCTCCACATTTATTTCTGACTGTATCACATTGATTACTGACTGCTTCGCATTTATTACTGACTGCTCTACATTTATTACTGACTGCTCCACATTTATTACTGACTGCTCCACATTTATTACTGACTGTATCACATTTATTACTGACTGCTCCACATTTATTTCTGACTGTATCACATTGATTACTGACTGCTTCGCATTTATTACTGACTGCTCTACATTTATTACTGACTGTATCACATTTATTACTGACTGT
This sequence comes from Engystomops pustulosus, assembly GCF_040894005.1. Classification (NCBI taxonomy): domain Eukaryota; kingdom Metazoa; phylum Chordata; class Amphibia; order Anura; family Leptodactylidae; genus Engystomops; species Engystomops pustulosus. Next base: position 802,118 of record NC_092416.1, on the reverse strand, counting down.
ATTACATTTATTACTGACTGCTTCACATTTATTACTGACTGCTCCACATTTATTACTGACTGTATCACATTTATTACTGACTGTTCCACATTTATTTATGACGGCATCACATTTATTACTGACTGCTTCACATTTATTACTGACTGCTCCACATTTATTACTGACTGCTCAACATTTATTACTGACTGCTCCACATTTATTACTGACTGCATCACATGTTTTACTGACTGCTTCACATTTATTACTGACTGCTCCACATTTATTACTGACTGTATCACATTTATTACTGACTGCTCCACATTTATTACTGACTGCTCCACATTTATTACTGACTGCTTCACATTTATTACTGACTGCTCCACATTTATTACTGACTGCTCAACATTTATTACTGACTGCTCCACATTTATTACTGACTGCATCACATTTATTACTGACTGCTCCACATTTATTACTGACTGCATCACATTTATTACTGACTGCTCCACATTTATTACTGACTGCTCCACATTTATTACAGACTGCATCACATTTATTACTGACTGCTCCACATTTATTACTGACTGCTCCACATTTATTAATGACTGCTCCACATATATTACTGACTGCATCACATTTATTACTGACTGCTTCACATTTATTACTGACTGCTCCACATTTATTACTGACTGCTCCACATTTTTTACTGACTGCTCCACGTTTTTTACTGACTGCTCCACATTTATTACTGACTGCTCCACATTTATTACTGACTGTATCACATTTATTACTGACTGCTCCACATTTATTACTGACTGATCCACATTTATTACTGACTGCTTCACATTTATTACTGACTGCTCCACATTTTTAACTGACTGCTCCACATTTATTACTGACTGCATCACATTTATTACTGACTGCTCCACATTTAATACTGACTGCTCCACATTTATTACTGACTGCATCACATTTATTACTGACTGCTTCACATTTATTATTGACTGCTCCACATTTTTTACTGACTGCATCACATTTATTACTGACTGCATTACATTTATTACTGACTGCTCCACATTTATTACTGACTGTATCACAATTATTACTGACTGCTCCACATTTATTACTGACTGTATCACATTTATTACTGACTGCTTAACATTTATTACTGACTGCATCACATTTATTAATGACTGCTCCACATTTATTACTGACTGCTCCACATTTATTAATGACTACTCCACATTTTTTACTGACTTCTCCACATTTATTACTGACTGTAACACATTTATCACTGACTGCTCCACATTTATTACTGACTGCTCCACATTTATTCTGACTGTATCCCATTTATTACTGACTGCTTCACATTGATTACTGACTGCTTCACATTTATTACTGACTGCTCCACCTTTATTACTGACTGCTCCACATTTTTTACTGACTGCTCCACATTTATTACTGACTGCTCCACATTTATTACTGACTGCTTCACATTTATTACTGACTGCTCCACATTTATTACTGACGGCTCCACATTTATTACTGACTACATCACATTTATTACTGACTGCTTCACATTTATTACTGACTGCTCCACATTTATTACTGACTGCTCCACATTTATTACTGACTGCATCACATTTATTACTGACTATATCACATTTATTACTGACTGATCCACATTTATTACTGACTGTATCACATTTATTACTGACTGCTTCACATTTATTACTGACTGCTCCACATTTATTACTGACTGCTCCACATGTATTACTGACTGCTTCACATTTATTACTGACTGCTCCACATTTATTACTGACTGCTCCACATTTATTACTGACTGCATCACATTTATTACTGACTGCTCCACATTTATTACTGACTGCTCCACATTTATTACTGACTGCATCACATTTATTACTGACTGCTCCACATTTCTTACTGACTGCATCACATTTATTACTGACTGCTCCACATTTATTACTGACTACTCCACATTTTTTACTGACTTCTCCACATTTATTACTGACTGTAACACATTTATCACTGACTGCTCCACATTTATTACTGACTGCTCCACATTTATTACTGACTGCTCCACATTTATTACTGACTGCTTCACATTTATTACTGACTGCTCCACATTTATTACTGACTGCTCCACATTTATTACTGACTGCTCCACATTTATTACTGACTGCATCACATTTATTACTGACTGCTCCACATTTATTACTGACTGCTCCACATGTATTACTGACTGCTTCACATTTATTACTGACTGCTCCACATTTATTACTGACTGCATCACATTTATTACTGACTGCTCCACATTTATTACTGACTGCTCCACATTTATTACTGACTGCATCACATTTATTACTGACTGCTCCACATTTATTACTGACTGCTCCACATTTATTACTGACTGCTCCACATTTATTACTGACTGTATCACATTTATTACTGACTGCTCCACATTTATTACTGACTGCATCACATTTATTACTGACTGCTCCACATTTATTACTGACTACTCCACATTTTTTACTGACTTCTCCACATTTATTACTGACTGTAACACATTTATCACTGACTGCTCCACATTTATTACTGACTGCTCCACATTTATTACTGACTGTATCACATTTATTACTGACTGCTCCACATTTATTACTGACTGCTCCACATTTATTACTGACTGCTTCACATTTATTACTGACTGCTCCACATTTATTACTGACTGCTCCACATTTATTACTGACTGCTCCACATTTATTACTGACTGCTTCAAATTTATTACTGACTGCTCCACATTTATTACTGTCTGCTCCACATTTATTACTGACTGTATCACATTTATTACTGACTGTATCACATTTAATACTGACTGCTTCACATTTATTACTGACTGCTCCACATTTATTACTTACTGTATCACATTTATTACTGACTGCATCACATTTATTACTGACTGCTCCACATTTATTACTGACTGCTCCACATGTATTACTGACTGCTCCACATTTATTACTGACTGCATCACATTTATTACTGACTGCTCCACATTTATTACTGACTGTATCACACTTATTACTGACTGTAACACATTTATCACTGACTGCTCCACTTTTATTACTGACTGTATCACACTTATTACTGACTGTATCACATTTATTACTGACTGCTTTACATTTATTACTGACTTCTCCACATTTATTACTGACTGCTCCACATTTATTTCTGACTGTTTCACATTTATTACTGACTGCTTCACATTTATTACTGACTGCTCCACATTTATTACTGACTGTATCACATTTATTACTGACTGCTCCACATTTATTTCTGACTGTATCACATTGATTACTGACTGCTTCGCATTTATTACTGACTGCTCTACATTTATTACTGACTGCTTCACATTTATTACTGACTATATCACATTTATTACTGACTGCTCCACATTTATTACTGACTGCTCCACATTTATTACTGACTGTATCACATTTATTACTGACTGTATCACATTTATTACTGACTGCTTCACATTTATTACTGACTGCTCCACATTTATTACTGACTGCTCCACATTTATTACCGACTGAATCACATTTATTACTGCCTGCATCACTTTTATTACTGACTGCTCCACATTTATTACTGACTGCTCCACATTTATTTCTGACTGTAACACATTTATCACTGACTGCTCCACATTTATTACTGACTGCTCAACATTTATTACTGACTGCTCCACATTTATTACTGACTGCATCACATGTATTACTGACTGCTTCACATTTATTACTGACTGTATCACATTTATTACTGACTACTCCACATTTATTACTGACTGTATCACATTTATTACTGACTGTTCCACATTTATTTATGACGGCATCACATTTATTACTGACTGCTTCACATTTATTACTGACTGCTTCACATTTATTACTGACTGATGCACATTTATTACTGACTGTATCACATTTATTACTGACTGCTCCAAATTTTTTACTGACTGATCCACATTTATTACTGACTGCTTCACATTTATTACTGACTGCTCCACATTTATTACTGACTGCTCCACATTTATTACTGACTGCTCCACATTTATTACTGACTGCTCCACATTTATTACTGACTGCTCCACATTTATTACTGACGGCATCACATTTATTACTGACTGCTCCACATTTAGTACTGACTGCATCACATTTATTACTGACTGCTCCACATTTATTAATGACTGCTCCACATTTATTACTGACTGCATCACATTTATTACTGACTGCTCCACATTTATTACTGACTGCTCCACATTTATTACTGACTGCTCCACATTTATTACTGACTGTATCACATTTATTAATTACTGCTCCACATTTAATACTGACAGTATCAGATTTATTACTGACTGCTTCACATCTATTACTGACTGATGCACATCTATTACTGACTGTATCACATTTATTACTGACTGCTCCTTATTTATTACTGACTGTATCACATTTATTACTGACTGCTCCAAATTTTTTACTGACTGCTCCACATTTATTACTGACTGCTCCACATTTATTACTGACTGCTTCACATTTAATACTGACTGCTCCACATTTATAACTGACTGCTCCACATTTATTACTGACTGTATCACATTTATTACTGACTGCTTCACATTTATTACTGACTGCATCACATTTATTACTGACTGCTCCACATTTATTACTGACTGCTTCACATTTATTACTGACTGTATCACATTTATTACTGACTGCTCCAAATTTATTACTGACTGCTCCACATTTATTACTGACTGCATCTCATTTATTACTGACTGCTGCACATTTATTACTGACTGTATCACATGTATTACTGACTGCTCCACATTTATTACTGACTGTATCACATTTATTACTGACTGTATCACATTTATTACTGACTGCTTCACATTTATTACTGACTGCTCCACATTTATTACTGACTGCTCCACATTTATTACCGACTGAATCACATTTATTACTGCCTGCATCACTTTTATTACTGACTGCTCCACATTTATTACTGACTGCTCCACATTTATTACTGACTGCTCAACATTTATTACTGACTGCTCCACATTTATTACTGACTGCATCACATGTATTACTGACTGCTTTACATTTATTACTGACTGTATCACATTTATTACTGACTACTCCACATTTATTACTGACTGTATCACATTTATTACTGACTGTTCCACATTTATTTATGACGTTATCACATTTATTACTGACTGCTTCACATTTATTACTGACTGCTTCACATTTATTACTGACTGATGCACATTTATTACTGACTGTATCACATTTATTACTGACTGCTCCAAATTTTTTACTGACTGATCCACATTTATTACTGACTGCTTCACATTTATTACTGACTGCTCCACATTTATTACTGACTGCTCCACATTTATTACTGACTGCTTAACATTTATTACTGACTGCTCCACATTTATTACTGACTGCTCCACATTTATTACTGACGGCATCACATTTATTACTGACTGCTCCACATTTATTACTGACTGCATCACATTTATTACTGACTGCTCCACATTTATTAATGACTGCTCCACATTTATTACTGACTGCATCACATTTATTACTGACTGCTCCACATTTATTACTGACTGCTCCACATTTATTACTGACTGCTCCACATTTATTACTGACTGTATCACATTTATTAATTACTGCTCCACATTTAATACTGACTGTATCAGATTTATTACTGACTGCTTCACATTTATTACTGACTGATGCACATCTATTACTGACTGTATCACATTTATTACTGACTGCTCCTTATTTATTACTGACTGTATCACATTTATTACTGACTGCTCCAAATTTTTTACTGACTGCTCCACATTTATTACTGACTGCTCCACATTTATTACTGACTGCTTCACATTTAATACTGACTGCTCCACATTTATAACTGACTGCTCCACATTTATTACTGACTGTATCACATTTATTACTGACTGCTTCACATTTATTACTGACTGCATCACATTTATTACTGACTGCTCCACATTTATTACTGACTGCTTCACATTCATTACTGACTGTATCACATTTATTACTGACTGCTCCAAATTTATTACTGACTGCTCCACATTTATTACTGACTGCATCTCATTTATTACTGACTGCTGCACATTTATTACTGACTGTATCACATTTATTACTGACTGCTCCACATTTATTACTGACTGCTTCACATTTATTACCGACTGCTCCACATTTATTACTGACTGTATCACATTTATTACTGACTGCTTCACATTTATTACTGACTGCTCCACATTTATTACTGACTACTCCACATTTTTTACTGACTGCTCCACATTTATTACTAACTGTATTACATTTATTACTGACTGCTCCACATTTATTACTGACTGCTCCACATTTATTACTGACTATATCACATTTATTACTGACTGCTCCACATTTATTACTGACAGCTCCACATTTATTACTGACTGCATCACATTTATTACTGACTGCTCCACATTTTTTACTCACTGTATCACATTTATTATTGACTGCTTCACATTTATTACTGACTGCTCCACATTTATTACTGACTGCTTCACATTTATTACTGACTGCTCCACATTTATTACTGACTGTATCACATTTATTACTGACTGCTCCACATTTATTTCTGACTGTATCACATTGATTACTGACTGCTTCGCATTTATTACTGACTGCTCTACATTTATTACTGACTGCTCCACATTTATTACTGACTGCTCCACATTTATTACTGACTGTATCACATTTATTACTGACTGCTCCACATTTATTTCTGACTGTATCACATTGATTACTGACTGCTTCGCATTGATTACTGACTGCTCTACATTTATTACTGACTGTATCACATTTATTACTGACTGTTCCACATTTATTTATGACGGCATCACATTTATTACTGACTGCTTCACATTTATTACTGACTGCTCCACATTTATTACTGACTGTATCACATTTATTACTGACTGCTCCACATTTATTACTGACTGTTCCACATTTATTACTGACTGCTTCACATTTATTACTGACTGCTCCACATTTATTACTGACTGCTCAACATTTATTACTGACTGCTCCACATTTATTACTGACTGCATCACATTTATTACTGACTGCTCCACATTTATTACTGACTGCATCACATTTATTACTGACTGCTCCACATTTATTACTGACTGCTTCACATTTAATACTGACTGCTCCACATTTATAACTGACTGCTCCACATTTATTACTGACTGTATCACATTTATTACTGACTGCTTCACATTTATTACTGACTGCATCACATTTATTACTGACTGCTCCACATTTATTACTGACTGCTTCACATTTATTACTGACTGTATCACATTTATTACTGACTGCTCCAAATTTATTACTGACTGCTCCACATTTATTACTGACTGCATCTCATTTATTACTGACTGCTCCAAATTTTTTACTGACTGCTCCACATTTATTACTGACTGCTCCACATTTATTACTGACTGCTTCACATTTAATACTGACTGCTCCACATTTATAACTGACTGCTCCACATTTATTACTGACTGTATCACATTTATTACTGACTGCTTCACATTTATTACTGACTGCATCACATTTATTACTGACTGCTCCACATTTATTACTGACTGCTTCACATTTATTACTGACTGTATCACATTTATTACTGACTGCTCCAAATTTATTACTGACTGCTCCACATTTATTACTGACTGCTGCACATTTATTACTGACTGTATCACATTTATTACTGACTGCTCCACATTTATTACTGACTGTATCACATTTATTACTGACTGTATCACATTTATTACTGACTGCTTCACATTTATTACTGACTGCTCCACATTTATTACTGACTGCTCCACATTTATTACCGACTGAATCACATTTATTACTGCCTGCATCACTTTTATTACTGACTGCTCCACATTTATTACTGACTGCTCCACATTTATTACTGACTGCTCAACATTTATTACTGACTGCTCCACATTTATTACTGACTGCATCACATGTATTACTGACTGCTTTACATTTATTACTGACTGTATCACATTTATTACTGACTACTCCACATTTATTACTGACTGTATCACATTTATTACTGACTGTTCCACATTTATTTATGACGTTATCACATTTATTACTGACTGCTTCACATTTATTACTGACTGCTTCACATTTATTACTGACTGATGCACATTTATTACTGACTGTATCACATTTATTACTGACTGCTCCAAATTTTTTACTGACTGATCCACATTTATTACTGACTGCTTCACATTTATTACTGACTGCTCCACATTTATTACTGACTGCTCCACATTTATTACTGACTGCTTAACATTTATTACTGACTGCTCCACATTTATTACTGACTGCTCCACATTTATTACTGACGGCATCACATTTATTACTGACTGCTCCACATTTATTACTGACTGCATCACATTTATTACTGACTGCTCCACATTTATTACTGACTGCTCCACATTTATTACTGACTGCATCACATTTATTACTGACTGCTCCACATTTATTACTGACTGCTCCACATTTATTACTGACTGCTCCACATTTATTACTGACTGTATCACATTTATTACTGACTGCTCCACATTTATTACTGACTGCTCCACATTTATTACTGACTGCTCCACATTTATTAATGACTGCTCCACATATATTACTGACTGCATCACATTTATTACTGACTGCTTCACATTTATTACTGACTGCTCCACATTTATTACTGACTGCTCCACATTTTTTACTGACTGCTCCACGTTTTTTACTGACTGCTCCACATTTATTACTGACTGCATCACATTTATTACTGACTGCTCCACATTTAATACTGACTGCTCCACATTTATTACTGACTGCATCACATTTATTACTGACTGCTTCACATTTATTATTGACTGCTCCACATTTTTTACTGACTGCATCACATTTATTACTGACTGCATTACATTTATTACTGACTGCTCCACATTTATTACTGACTGTATCACATTTATTACTGACTGCTCCACATTTATTACTGACTGTATCACATTTATTACTGACTGCTTAACATTTATTACTGACTGCATCACATTTATTAATGACTGCTCCACATTTATTACTGACTGCTCCACATTTATTAATGACTACTCCACATTTTTTACTGACTTCTCCACATTTATTACTGACTGTAACACATTTATCACTGACTGCTCCACATTTATTACTGACTGCTCCACATTTATTCTGACTGTATCCCATTTATTACTGACTGCTTCACATTGATTACTGACTGCTTCACATTTATTACTGACTGCTCCACCTTTATTACTGACTGCTCCACATTTTTTACTGACTGCTCCACATTTATTACTGACTGCTCCACATTTATTACTGACTGCTTCACATTTATTACTGACTGCTCCACATTTATTACTGACGGCTCCACATTTATTACTGACTACATCACATTTATTACTGACTGCTTCACATTTATTACTGACTGCTCCACATTTATTACTGACTGCATCACATTTATTACTGACTGCTCCACATTTATTACTGACTGCTCCACATGTATTACTGACTGCTTCACATTTATTACTGACTGCTCCACATTTATTACTGACTGCTTCACATTTATTACTGACTGCATCACATTTATTACTGACTGCTCCACATTTTTTACTGACTGCTCCACATTTATTACTGACTGCATCACATTTATTACTGACTTCTCCACATTTATTACTGACTGTAACACATTTATCACTGACTGCTCATCATTTATTACTGACTCCTCCACATTTATTACTGACTGCTCCACATTTATTACTGACTGCTCCACATTTATTACTGACTGCTTCACATTTATTACTGACTGCTCCACATTTATTACTGACTGCTCCACATTTATTACTGACTGCATCACATTTATTACTGACTGCTCCACATTTATTACTGACTGCTCCACATGTATTACTGACTGCTTCACATTTATTACTGACTGCTCCACATTTATTACTGACTGCTCCACATTTATTACTGACTGCATCACATTTATTACTGACTGCTCCACATTTATTACTGACTGCTCCACATTTATTACTGACTGCATCACATTTATTACTGACTGCTCCACATTTATTACTGACTGCTCCACATTTATTACTGACTGCTCCACATTTATTACTGACTGTATCACATTTATTACTGACTGCTCCACATTTATTACTGACTGCATCACATTTATTACTGACTGCTCCACATTTATTACTGACTACTCCACATTTTTTACTGACTTCTCCACATTTATTACTGACTGTAACACATTTATCACTGACTGCTCCACATTTATTACTGACTGCTCCACATTTATTACTGACTGTATCACATTTATTACTGACTGCTCCACATTTATTACTGACTGTAACACATTTATTACTGACTGCTTCACATTTATTACTGACTGCTCCACATTTATTACTGACTGCTCCACATTTATTACTGACTGCTCCACATTTATTACTGACTGCTTCAAATGTATTACTGACTGCTCCACATTTATTACTGTCTGCTCCACATTTATTACTGACTGTATCACATTTATTACTGACTGTATCACATTTAATACTGACTGCTTCACATTTATTACTGACTGCTCCACATTTATTACTTACTGTATCACATTTATTACTGACTGCATCACATTTATTACTGACTGCTCCACATTTATTACTGACTGCTCCACATTTATTACTGACTGCATCACATTTATTACTGACTGCTCCACATTTATTACTGACTGCTCCACATTTATTACTGACTGTATCACACTTATTACTGATTGTATCACATTTATTACTGACTGCTCCACATTTATTACTGACTTCTCCACATTTATTACTGACTGCTCCACATTTATTTCTGACTGTTTTACATTTATTACTGACTGCTTCACATTTATTACTGTTTGCTCCACATTTATTACTGACTGTATCACATTTATTACTGACTGCTCCACATTTATTTCTGACTGTATCACATTGATTACTGACTGCTTCGCATTTATTACTGACTGCTCTACATTTATTACTGACTGCTCCACATTTATTACTGACTGTATCACATTTATTACTGACTGCTCCACATTTATTACTGACTGCTCCACATTTATTACTGACTGCTCCACATTTATTACTGACTGCTCCACATTTATTACTGACTGCATCACATTTATTACTGACTGCTCCACATTTATTACTGACTGCTTCACATTTATTACTGACTGCTCCACATTTATTACTGACTGCTCCACATTTATTACCGACTGAATCACATTTATTACTGCCTGCATCACATTTATTTCTGACTGTATCACATTGATTACTGACTGCTTCGCATTTATTACTGACTGCTCCACATTTATTACTGACTGCATCACATTTATTACTGACTGCTCCACATTTATTACTGACTGCTTCACATTTATTACTGACTGCTCCACATTTATTACTGACTGCTCCACATTTATTACTGACTGTATCACATTGATTACTGACTGCTCCACATTTATTTCTGACTGTATCACATTGATTACTGACTGCTTCGCATTTATTACTGACTGCTCTACATTTATTACTGACTGCTCCACATTTATTACTGACTGTATCACATTTATTACTGACTGCTCCACATTTATTACTGACTGCTCCACATTTATTACTGACTGCTCCACATTTATTACTGACTGCTCCACATTTAATACTGACTGTATCAGATTTATTACTGACTGCTTTACATTTATTACTGACTGATGCACATCTATTACTGACTGTATCACATTTATTACTGACTGCTCCTTATTTATTACTGACTGTATCACATTTATTACTGACTGCTCCAAATTTTTTACTGACTGCTCCACATTTATTACTGACTGCTCCACATTTATTACTGACTGCTTCACATTTAATACTGACTGCTCCACATTTATAACTGACTGCTCCACATTTATTACTGACTGTATCACATTTATTACTGACTGCTTCACATTTATTACTGACTGCATCACATTTATTACTGACTGCTCCACATTTATTACTGACTGCTTCACATTTATTACTGACTGTATCACATTTATTACTGACTGCTCCAAATTTATTACTGACTGCTCCACATTTATTACTGACTGCATCTCATTTATTACTGACTGCAGCACATTTATTACTGACTGTATCCCATTTATTACTGACTGCTCCACATTTATTACTGACTGCTTCACATTTATTACCGACTGCTCCACATTTATTACTGACTGTATCACATTTATTACTGACTGCTTCACATTTATTACTGACTGCTCCACATTTATTACTGACTACTCCACATTTTTTACTGACTGCTCCACATTTATTACTAACTGTATTACATTTATTACTGACTGCTCCACATTTATTACTGACTGCTCCACATTTATTACTGACTATATCACATTTATTACTGACTGCTCCACATTTATTACTGACTGCTCCACATTTATTACTGACTGCATCACATTTATTACTGACTGCTCCACATTTATTACTGACTGTATCACATTTATTATTGACTGCTTCACATTTATTACTGACTGCTCCACATTTATTACTGACTGCTTCACATTTATTACTGACTGCTCCACATTTATTACTGACTGTATTACATTTATTACTGACTGCTCCACATTTATTACTGACTGTATCACATTTATTACTGACTGCTTCACATTTATTACTGAGTGCTCCACATTTGTTACTGACTGCTCCACATTTATTACTGACTGCTCCACATTTATTACTGACTGCTTCACATTTATTACTGACTGCTCCACATTTATTACTGACTGTATTACATTTATTACTGACTGCTCCACATTTATTACTGACTGCTCCACATTTATTACTGACTGTATCACATTTATTACTGACTGCTTCACATTTATTACTGAGTGCTCCACATTTGTTACTGACTGCTCCACATTTATTACTGACTGCTCCACATTTATTACTGACTGTATTACATTTTTTACTGACTGCTCCACATTTATTACTGACTGTATGACATTTATTACTGACTGCTTTACATTTATTACTGACTGCTCCACATTTATTACTGACTGCATCACATTTATTACTAACTGCTCCACATTTATTACTGACTGCTCCACATTTATTACTGACTGTTTCACATTTATTACTGACTGCTCCAAATTTTTTACTGACTGCTCCACATTTATTACTGACTGCTCCACATTTATTACTGACTGCATCACATTTATTACTGACTGCTCCACATTTATTACTGACTGTATCAGATTTATTACTGACTGCTTCACATTTATTACTGACTGATGCACATCTATTACTGACTGCTCCACATTTATTACTGACTGATCCACATTTATCACTGACTGTATCACATTTATAACTGACTGCTTCACATTTATTACTGACCGCTCCACATTAATACTGACTGTATCACATTTATTACTGACTGCTTCAAATTTTTTACTGACTGCTCCACATTTATTACTGACTGCATCACATTTATTACTAACTGCTCCACATTTATTACTGACTGTATCACATTTATTACTGACTGCATCACATTTATAACTGACTGCTCCACATTTATTACTGACTGCATCACATTTATTACTGACTACTCCACATTTTTTACTGACTGCTCCACATTTATTACTGACTGTTTCACATTTATTACTGACTGCTCCAAATTTTTTACTGACAGCTCCACATTTATTACTGACTGCTCCACATTTATTACTGACTGCTCCACATTTTTTACTGACTGCTCCACATTTATTACTGACTGCTCCACATTTATTACTGACTGCATCACATTTATTACTGACTGCTCCACATTTATTACTGACTGCTCCACATTTATTACAGACTGCATCACATTTATTACTGACTGCTCCACATTTATTACTGACTGCTCCACATTTATTAATGACTGCTCCACATATATTACTGACTGCATCACATTTATTACTGACTGCTCCACATTTATTACTGACTGCTCCACATTTTTTCTGACTGCTCCACATTTATTACTGACTATATCACATTTATTACTGACTGCTCCACATTTATTACTGACTGCTCCACATTTATTACTGACTGCTCCACATTTTTTACTGACTGCTCCACATTTATTACTGACTGCTCCACATTTATTACTGACTGCTTCACATTTATTACTGACTGCATCACATTTATTACTGACTGCTCCTCATTTATTACTGACTGCTCCACATTTATTACTGACTGCATCACATTTATTACTGACTGCTCCACATTTATTACTGACTGCTCCACATTTATTACTGACTGCATCACATTTATTACTGACTGCTCCACATTTATTACTGACTGCTCCACATTTATTACTGACTGTATCCCATTTATTACTGACTGTATCACATTTATTATTGACTGCTTCACATTTATTACTGACTGCTCCACATTAATTACTGACTGCTCAACATTTATTACTGACTGCTCCACATTTTTTACTGACTGCTCCACATTTATTACTGACTGCTCCACATTTATTACTGACTGCATCACATTTATTACTGACTGCTCCACATTTATTACTGACTGCTCTACATTTATTACTGACTGCATCACATTTATTACTGACTGCTCCACATTTATTACTGACTGCATCACATTTATTACTGACTGCTCCACATTTATTACTGACTATATCACATTTATTACTGACTGCATCACATTTATTACTGACTGCTCCACATTTTTTACTGACTTCTCCACATTTATTACTGACTGTATCACATTTATTACTGACTGTATCACATTTATTACTGACTGCTTTACATTTATTACTGACTGCTCCACATTTTTTACTGACTGCTCCACATTTATTACTGACTGCTCCACATTTATTACTGACTGCTCTACATTTATTACTGACTGCATCACATTTTGTTACTGACTGCTCCACATTTAATACTGACTGCTCCACATTTATTACTGACTGCATCACATTTATTACTGACTGCTACACATTTATTATTGACTGCTCCACATTTTTTACTGACTGCATCACATTTATTACTGACTGCATCACATTTATTACTGACTGCTCCACATTTATTACTGACTGCTCTACATTTATTACTGACTGCATCACATTTATTACTGACTGCTCCACATTTATTACTGACTGCTCCACATTTATTACTGACTGCATCACATTTATTACTGACTGCTCCACATTTTTTACTGACTTCTCCACATTTATTACTGACTGCTCCACATTTATTACTGACTGCTCCACATTTATTACAGACTACATCACATTTATTACTGACTGCTCCACATTTATTACTGACTGCTCCACATTTATTAATGACTGCTCCACATATATTACTGACTGCATCACATTTATTACTGACTGCTCCACATTTATTACTGACTGCTCCACATTTTTTCTGACTGCTCCACATTTATTACTGACTATATCACATTTATTACTGACTGCTCCACATTTATTACTGACTGCTCCACATTTATTACTGACTGCTCCACATTTTTTACTGACTGCTCCACATTTATTACTGACTGCTCCACATTTATTACTGACTGCTTCACATTTATTACTGACTGCATCACATTTATTACTGACTGCTCCTCATTTATTACTGACTGCTCCACATTTATTACTGACTGCATCACATTTATTACTGACTGCTCCACATTTATTACTGACTGCTCCACATTTATTACTGACTGTATCCCATTTATTACTGACTGTATCACATTTATTATTGACTGCTTCACATTTATTACTGACTGCTCCACATTAATTACTGACTGCTCAACATTTATTACTGACTGCTCCACATTTTTTACTGACTGCTCCACATTTATTACTGACTGCTCCACATTTATTACTGACTGCATCACATTTATTACTGACTGCTCCACATTTATTACTGACTGCTCTACATTTATTACTGACTGCATCACATTTATTACTGACTGCTCCACATTTATTACTGACTGCTCCACATTTATTACTGACTGCATCACATTTATTACTGACTGCTCCACATTTATTACTGACTATATCACATTTATTACTGACTGCATCACATTTATTACTGACTGCTCCACATTTTTTACTGACTTCTCCACATTTATTACTGACTGTATCACATTTATTACTGACTGTATCACATTTATTACTGACTGCTTTACATTTATTACTGACTGCTCCACATTTTTTACTGACTGCTCCACATTTATTACTGACTGCTCCACATTTATTACTGACTGCATCACATTTATTACTGACTGCTCCACATTTATTACTGACTGCTCCACATTTATTACAGACTGCATCACATTTATTACTGACTGCTCCACATTTATTACTGACTGCTCCACATTTATTAATGACTGCTCCACATATATTACTGACTGCATCACATTTATTACTGACTGCTTCACATTTGTTACTGACTGCTCCACATTTATTACTGACGCTCCACCTTTTTTACTGACTGCTCCACGTTTTTTACTGACTGCTCCACATTTATTACTGACTGCTCCACATTTATTACTGACTGTATCACATTTATTACTGACTGCTCCACATTTATTACTGACTGCTCCACATTTATTACTGACTGATCCACATTTATTACTGACTGCTTCACATTTATTACTGACTGCTCCACATTTTTAACTGACTGCTCCACATTTATTACTGACTGCATCACATTTTGTTACTGACTGCTCCACATTTAATACTGACTGCTCCACATTTATTACTGACTGCATCACATTTATTACTGACTGCTCCACATTTATTATTGACTGCTCCACATTTTTTACTGACTGCATCACATTTATTACTGACTGCATCACATTTATTACTGACTGCTCCACATTTATTACTGACTGCTCTACATTTATTACTGACTGCATCACATTTATTACTGACTGCTCCACATTTATTACTGACTGCTCCACATTTATTACTGACTGCATCACATTTATTACTGACTGCTCCACATTTATTACTGACTGCATCACATTTATTACTGACTTCTCCACATTTTTTACTGACTTCTCCACATTTATTACTGACTGTATCACATTTATTACTGACTGTATCACATTTATTACTGACTACTTTACATTTATTACTGACTGCTCCACATTTTTTACTGACTGCTCCACATTTATTACTGACTGCATCACATTTATTACTGACTGCTCCACATTTATTACTGACTGCTCCACATTTATTACAGACTGCATCACATTTATTACTGACTGCTCCACATTTATTACTGACTGCTCCACATTTATTAATGACTGCTCCACATATATTACTGACTGCATCACATTTATTACTGACTGCTTCACATTTATTACTGACTGCTCCACATTTATTACTGACTGCTCCACATTTTTTACTGACTGCTCCACGTTTTTTACTGACTGCTCCACATTTATTACTGACTGCTCCACATTTATTACTGACTGTATCACATTTATTACTGACTGCTCCACATTTATTACTGACTGATCCACATTTATTACTGACTGCTTCACATTTATTACTGTCTGCTCCACATTTTTAACTGACTGCTCAGCATTTATTACTGACTGCATCACATTTATTACTGACTGCTCCACATTTAATACTGACTGCTCCACATTTATTACTGACTGCATCACATTTATTACTGACTGCTCCACATTTATTATTGACTGCTCCACATGTTTTACTGACTGCATCACATTTATTACTGACTGTATCACATTTATTACTGACTGCTTAACATTTATTACTGACTGCATCACATTTATTAATGACTGCTCCACATTTATTACTGACTGCTCCACATTTATTAATGACTACTCCACATTTTTTACTGACTGTAACACATTTATCACTGACTGTAACACATTTATCACTGACTGCTCCACATTTATTACTGACTGCTCCACATTTATTCTGACTGTATCATATTTATTACTGACTGCTTCACATTTATTACTGACTGCTCCACATTTATTACTGACTGTATCACATTTATTACTGACTGCTTCACATTGATTACTGACTGCTCCACATTTATTACTGACTGCTCCACCTTTATTACTGACTGCTCCACATTTTTACTGACTGCTCCACATTTATTACTGACTGCTCCACATTTATTACTGACTGCTTCCCATTTATTACTGACTGCTCCACATTTATTACTGACTGCTCCACATTTATTACTGACTACATCACATTTATTACTGACTGCTTCACATTTATTACTGACTGCTCCACATTTATTACTGACTGCTCCACATTTATTACTGACTGCATCACATTTATTACTGACTGCTCCACATTTATTACTGACTGCTCCACATGTATTAGTGACTGCTTCACATTTATTACTGACTGCTCCACATTTATTACTGACTGCTCCACATTTATTACTGACTGCATCACATTTATTACTGACTGCTCGACATTTATTACTGACTGCTCCACATTTATTACTGACTGCATCACATTTATTACTGACTGCTCCACATATATTACTGACTGCTCCACATTTATTACTGACTGTATCACATTTATTACTGACTGCTCCACATTCATTACTGACTGCTCCACATTTATTACTGACTGCTTCACATTTATTACTGACTGCTCCACATTTATTACTGACTGCTCCACATTTATTACTGAGTGCATCACATTTATTACTGACTGCTCCACATTTATTACTGACTGTATCACATTTAATACTGACTGCTTCACATGTATTACTGACTGCTCCACATTTATTACTTACTGTATCACATTTATTACTGACTGCATCACATTTATTACTGACTGCTCCACATTTATTACTGACTGCTCCACATTTATTACTGACTGTATCACATTTATTACTGACTGTATCACATTTAATACTGACTGCTTCACATTTATTACTGACTGCTCCACATTTATTACTGACTACTCCACATTTTTTACTGACTTCTCCACATTTATTACTGACTACTTCACATTTTTTACTGACTTCTCCACATTTATTACTGACTGTAACACATTTATCACTGACTGCTCCACATTTATTACTGACTGTATCACACTTATTACTGACTGTATCACATTTATTACTGACTGTTTCACATTTATTACTGACTTCTCCACATTTATTACTGACTGCTCCACATTTATTTCTGACTGTTTCACATTTATTACTGACTGCTTCACATTTATTACTGACTGCTCCACATTTATTACTGACTGTATCACATTTATTACTGACTGCTCCACATTTATTTCTGACTGTATCACATTGATTACTGACTGCTTCGCATTTATTACTGACTGCTCTACATTTATTACTGACTGCTCCACATTTATTACTGACTGTATCACATTTATTACTGACTGCTCCACATTTATTACTGACTGCTCCACATTTATTACTGACTGTATCACATTTATTACTGACTGTATCACATTTATTACTGACTGCTTCACATTTATTACTGACTGCTCCACATTTATTACTGACTGCTCCACATTTATTACTGACTGTATCACATTTATTACTGACTGTTCCACATTTATTTATGACGGCATCACATTTATTACTGACTGCTTCACATTTATTACTGACTGCTCCACATTTATTACTGACTGCTCAACATTTATTACTGACTGCTCCACATTTATTACTGACTGCATCACATGTATTACTGACTGCTTCACATTTATTACTGACTGTATCACATTTATTACTGACTACTCCACATTTATTACTGACTGTATCACATTTATTACTGACTGTTCCACATTTATTTATGACGGCATCACATTTATTACTGACTGCTTCACATTTATTACTGACTGATGCACATTTATTACTGACTGTATCACATTTATTACTGACTGCTCCAAATTTTTTACTGACTGATCCACATTTATTACTGACTGCTCCACATTTATTACTGACTGCTCCACATTTATTACTGACTGCTCCACATTTATTACTGACTGCTTAATATTTATTACTGACTGTATCACATTTATTACTGACTGCTCCACATTTATTACTGACTGCTCCACATTTATTACTGACTGTATCACATTTATTACTGACTGTATCACATTTATTACTGACTGCTTTACATTTATTACTGACTGCTCCACATTTTTTACTGACTGCTCCACATTTATTACTGACTGCTCCACATTTATTACTGACTGCATCACATTTATTACTGACTGCTCCACATTTATTACTGACTGCTCCACATTTATTACAGACTGCATCACATTTATTACTGACTGCTCCACATTTATTACTGACTGCTCCACATTTATTAATGACTGCTCCACATATATTACTGACTGCATCACATTTATTACTGACTGCTTCACATTTATTACTGACTGCTCCACATTTATTACTGACTGCTCCACATTTTTTACTGACTGCTCCACGTTTTTTACTGACTGCTCTACATTTATTACTGACTGCTCCACATTTATTACTGACTGTATCACATTTATTACTGACTGCTTCACATTTATTACTGACTGCTCCACATTTATTACTGACTGATCCACATTTATTACTGACTGCTTCACATTTATTACTGACTGCTCCACATTTTTAACTGACTGCTCCACATTTATTACTGTCTGCATCACATTTATTACTGACTGCTCCACATTTAATACTGACTGCTCCACATTTATTACTGACTGCATCACATTTATTACTGACTGCTTCACATTTATTATTGACTGCTCCACATTTTTTACTGACTGCATCACATTTATTACTAACTGCATTACATTTATTACTGACTGCTCCACATTTATTACTGACTGTATCACATTTATTACTGACTGCTCCACATTTATTACTGACTGTATCACATTTATTACTGACTGCTTAACATTTATTACTGACTGCATCACATTTATTAATGACTGCTCCACATTTATTACTGACTGCTCCACATTTATTAATGACTACTCCACATTTTTTACTGACTTCTCCACATTTATTACTGACTGTAACACATTTATCACTGACTGCTCCACATTTATTACTGACTGTATCACATTTATTACTGACTGCTTCACATTTATTCTGACTGTATCCCATTTATTACTGACTGCTTCACATTGGTTACTGACTGCTTCACATTTATTACTGACTGCTCCACCTTTATTACTGACTGCTCCACATTTTTTACTGACTGCTCCACATTTATTACTGACTGCTCCACATTTATTACTGACTGCTTCACATTTATTACTGACTGCTCCACATTTATTACTGACTGCTCCACATTTATTACTGACTACATCACATTTATTACTGACTGCTTCACATTTATTACTGACTGCTCCACATTTATTACTGACTGCTCCACATTTATTACTGACTGCATCACATTTATTACTGACTGCTTCACATTTATTACTGACTGCTTCACATTTATTACTGACTGCTCCATATTTATTACTGACTACATCACATTTATTACTGACTTCTTCACATTTATTACTGACTGCTCTACATTTATTACTGACTGCTCCACATTTATTACTGACTGCTCCACATGCATTACTGACTGCTTCACATTTATTACTGACTGCTCCACATCTATTACTGACTGCTCCACATTTATTACTGACTGCATCACATTTATTACTGACTGCTCCACATTTATTACTGACTGCTCCACATTTATTACTGACTGCATCACATTTATTACTGACTGCTCCACATTTATTACTGACTGCTCCACATTTATTACTGACTGCTCCACATTTATTACTGACTGCTCCACATTTATTCTGACTGTATCCCATTTATTACTGACTGCTTCACATTGGTTACTGACTGCTTCACATTTATTACTGACTGCTCCACCTTTATTACTGACTGCTCCACATTTTTTACTGACTGCTCCACATTTATTACTGACTGCTCCACATTTATTACTGACTGCTTCACATTTATTACTGACTGCTCCACATTTATTACTGACTGTTCCACATCTATTACTGACTGCTCCACATTTATTACTGACTGCATCACATTTATTACTGACTGCTCCACATTTATTACTGACTGCTCCACATTTATTACTGACTGCATCACATTTATTACTGACTGCTCCACATTTATTACTGACTGCTCCACATTTATTACTGACTGCTCCACATTTATTACTGACTGTATCACATTTATTACTGACTGCTCCTTATTTAGTACTGACTGTATCACATTTATTACTGACTGCTCCAAATTTTTTACTGACTGCTCCACATTTATTACTGACTGCTCCACATTTATTACTGACTGCTTCACATTTAATACTGACTGCTCCACATTTATAACTGACTGCTCCACATTTATTACTGACTGTATCACATTTATTACTGACTGCTTCACATTTATTACTGACTGCATCACATTTATTACTGACTGCTCCACATTTATTACTGACTGCTTCACATTTATTACTGACTGTATCACATTTATTACTGACTGCTCCAAATTTATTACTGACTGCTCCACATTTATTACTGACTGCATCTCATTTATTACTGACTGCTGCACATTTATTACTGACTGTATCACATTTATTACTGACTGCTCCACATTTATTACTGACTGCTTCACATTTATTACCGACTGCTCCACATTTATTACTGACTGTATCACATTTATTACTGACTGCTTCACATTTATTACTGACTGCTCCACATTTATTACTGACTACTCCACATTTTTTACTGACTGCTCCACATTTATTACTAACTGTATTACATTTATTACTGACTGCTCCACATTTATTACTGACTGCTCCACATTTATTACTGACTATATCACATTTATTACTGACTGCTCCACATTTATTACTGACTGCTCCACATTTATTACTGACTGCATCACATTTATTACTGACTGCTCCACATTTATTACTGACTGTATCACATTTATTATTGACTGCTTCACATTGATTACTGACTGCTCCACATTTATTACTGACTGCTTCACATTTATTACTGACTGCTCCACATTTATTACTGACTGTATCACATTTATTACTGACTGCTCCACATTTATTTCTGACTGTATCACATTGATTACTGACTGCTTCGCATTTATTACTGACTGCTCTACATTTATTACTGACTGCTCCACATTTATTACTGACTGTATCACATTTATTACTGACTGCTCCACATTTATTACTGACTGCTCCACATTTATTACTGACTGTATCACATTTATTACTGACTGCTCCACATTTATTTCTGACTGTATCACATTGATTACTGACTGCTTCGCATTTATTACTGACTGCTCTACATTTATTACTGACTGCTCCACATTTATTACTGACTGTATCACATTTATTACTGACTGCTCCACATTTATTACTGACTGCTCCACATTTATTACTGACTGTATCACATTTATTACTGACTGTATCACATTTATTACTGACTGCTTCACATTTATTACTGACTGCTCCACATTTATTACTGACTGTATCACATTTATTACTGACTGTTCCACATTTATTTATGACGGCATCACATTTATTACTGACTGCTCCACATTTATTACTGACTGCTCAACATTTATTACTGACTGCTCCACATTTATTACTGACTGCATCACATGTATTACTGACTGCTTCACATTTATTACTGACTGTATCACATTTATTACTGACTACTCCACATTTATTACTGACTGTATCACATTTATTACTGACTGTTCCACATTTATTTATGACAGCATCACATTTATTACTGACTGCTTCACATTTATTACTGACTGCTTCACATTTATTACTGACTGATGCACATTTATTACTGACTGTATCACATTTATTACTGACTGCTCCAAATTTTTTACTGACTGATCCACATTTATTACTGACTGCTTCACATTTATTACTGACTGCTCCACATTAATTACTGACTGCTCCACATTTATTACTGACTGCTTAACATTTATTACTGACTGTATCACATTTATTACTGACTGCTCCACATTTATTACTGACTGCTCCACATTTATTAATGACTGCTCCACATATATTACTGACTGCATCACATTTATTACTGACTGCTTCACATTTATTACTGACTGCTCCACATTTATTACTGACTGCTCCACATTTATTACAGACTGCATCACATTTATTACTGACTGCTCCACATTTATTACTGACTGCTCCACATTTATTACTGACTGTATCACATTTATTACTGACTGCTCCACATTTATTACTGACTGCTCCACATTTATTACTGACTGATCCACATTTATTACTGACTGCTTCACATTTATTACTGACTGCTCCACATGTTTAACTGACTGCTCCACATTTATTACTGACTGCATCACATTTATTACTGACTGCTCCACATTTAATACTGACTGCTCCACATTTATTACTGACTGCATCACATTTATTACTGACTGCTTCACATTTATTATTGACTGCTCCACATTTTTTACTGACTGCATCACATTTATTACTGACTGCATTACATTTATTACTGACTGCTCCACATTTATTACTGACTGTATCACATTTATTACTGACTGCTCCACATTTATTACTGACTGTATAACATTTATTACTGACTGCTTAACATTTATTACTGACTGCATCACATTTATTAATGACTGCTCCACATTTATTACTGACTGCTCCACATTTATTAATGACTACTCCACATTTTTTACTGACTTCTCCACATTTATTACTGACTGTAACACATTTATCACTGACTGCTCCACATTTATTACTGACTGCTCCACATTTATTCTGACTGTATCCCATTTATTACTGACTGCTTCACGTTGATTACTGACTGCTTCACATTTATTACTGACTGCTCCACCTTTATTACTGACTGCTCCACATTTTTTACTGACTGCTCCACATTTATTACTGACTGCTCCACATGTATTACTGACTGCTTCACATTTATTACTGACTGCTCCACATTTATTACTGACTGCTCCACATTTATTACTGACTGCATCACATTTATTACTGACTGCTCCACATTTATTACTGACTGCATCACATTTATTACTGACTGCTCCACATTTATTACTGACTGCTCCACATTTAATACTGACTGTATCACATTTATTACTGACTGCTCCACATTTATTACTGACTGCATCACATTTATTACTGACTGCTCCACATTTATTACTGACTACTCCACATTTTTTACTGACTTCTCCACATTTATTACTGACTGTAACACATTTATCACTGACTGCTCCACATTTATTACTGACTGCTCCACATTTATTACTGACTGCTCCACATTTATTACTGACTGCTTCACATTTATTACTGACTGCTCCACATTTATTACTGACTGCTCCACATTTATTACTGACTGCTCCACATTTATTACTGACTGCATCACATTTATTACTGACTGCTCCACATTTATTACTGACTGCTCCACATGTATTACTGACTGCTTCACATTTATTACTGACTGCTCCACATTTATTACTGACTGCTCCACATTTATTACTGACTGCTCCACATTTATTACTGACTGCATCACATTTATTACTGACTGCTCCACATTTATTACTGACTGCTCCACATTTATTACTGACTGCTCCACATTTATTACTGACTGTATCACATTTATTACTGACTGCTCCACATTTATTACTGACTGCATCACATTTATTACTGACTGCTCCACATTTATTACTGACTGCTCCACATTTATTACTGACTGTATCACATTTATTACTGACTGCTCCACATTTATTACTGACTGTATCACATTTATTACTGACTGCTCAACATTTATTACTGACTGCTCCACATTTATTACTGACTGCTTCACATTTATTACTGACTGCTCCACATTTATTACTGACTGCTCCACATTTATTACTGACTGCTCCACATTTATTACTGACTGCTTCAAATTTATTACTGACTGCTCCACATTTATTACTGTCTGCTCCACATTTATTACTGACTGTATCACATTTATTACTGACTGTATCACATTTAATACTGACTGCTTCACATTTATTACTGACTGCTCCACATTTATTACTTACTGTATCACATTTATTACTGACTGCATCACATTTATTACTGACTGCTCCACATTTATTACTGACTGCTCCACATGTATTACTGACTGCTCCACATTTATTACTGACTGCATCACATTTATTACTGACTGCTCCACATTTATTACTGACTGTATCACACTTATTACTGACTGTATCACATTTATTACTGACTGCTTCACATTTATTACTGACTGCTCTACATTTATTACTGACTGCTCCACATTTATTACTGACTGCTTCACATTTATTACTGACTGCTCCACATTTATTACTGACTGCTCCACATTTATTACTGACTGCTCCACATTTATTACTGACTGCTTCAAATTTATTACTGACTGCTCCACATTTATTACTGTCTGCTCCACATTTATTACTGACTGTATCACATTTATTACTGACTGTATCACATTTAATACTGACTGCTTCACATTTATTACTGACTGCTCCACATTTATTACTTACTGTATCACATTTATTACTGACTGCATCACATTTATTACTGACTGCTCCACATTTATTACTGACTGCTCCACATGTATTACTGACTGCTGCACATTTATTACTGACTGCATCACATTTATTACTGACTGCTCCACATTTATTACTGACTGCTCCACATTTATTACTGACTGTATCACACTTATTACTGACTGTATCACATTTATTACTGACTGCTTCACATTTATTACTGACTTCTCCACATTTATTACTGACTGCTCCACATTTATTTCTGACTGTTTTACATTTATTACTGACTGCTTCACATTTATTACTGACTGCTCCACATTTATTACTGACTGTATCACATTTATTACTGACTGCTCCACATTTATTTCTGACTGTATCACATTGATTACTGACTGCTTCGCATTTATTACTGACTGCTCTACATTTATTACTGACTGCTCCACATTTATTACTGACTGTATCACATTTATTACTGACTGCTCCACATTTATTACTGACTGCTCCACATTTATTACTGACTGCTACACATTTATTACTGACTGCTCCACATTTATTACTGACTGCATCACATTTATTACTGACTGCTCCACATTTATTACTGACTGCTTCACATTTATTACTGACTGCTCCACATTTATTACTGACTGCTCCACATTTATTACCTACTGAATCACATTTATTACTGCCTGCATCACTTTTATTACTGACTGCTCCACATTTATTACTGACTGCTCCACATTTATTTCTGACAGCTCCACATTTATCACTGACTGCTCCACATTTATTACTGACTGCTCAACATTTATTACTGACTGCTCCACATTTATTACTGACTGCATCACATGTATTACTGACTGCTTCACATTTATTACTGACTGTATCACATTTATTACTGACTACTCCACATTTATTACTGACTGTATCACATTTATTACTGACTGTTCCACATTTATTTATGACGGCATCACATTTATTACTGACTGCTTCACATTTATTACTGACTGCTTCACATTTATTACTGACTGATGCACATTTATTACTGACTGTATCACATTTATTGCTGACTGCTCCACATTTATTACTGACTGCTCCACATTTATTACTGACTGCTCCACATTTTTTACTGACTGCTCCATATTTATTACTGACTGCTCCACATTTATTACTGACTGCTTCACATTTATTACTGACTGCATCACATTTATTACTGACTGCTCCACATTTATTACTGACTGCTCCACATTTATTACTGACTGCATCACATTTATTACTGACTGCTCCACATTTATTACTGACTGCTCCACATTTATTACTGACTGCATCACATTTATTACTGACTGCTCCACATTTATTACTGACTGCTCCACATTTATTACTGACTGTATCCCATTTATTACTGACTGTATCACATTTATTATTGACTGCTTCACATTTATTACAAACTGCTCCACATTTATTACTGACTGCTCAACATTTATTACTGACTGCTCCACATTTTTTACTGACTGCTCTACATTTATTACTGACTGTATCACATTTATTACTGACTGCTTCACATTTATTACTGACTGCTCTACATTTATTACTGACTGCTCCACATTTATTACTGACTGCATCACATTTATTACTGACTGTATCACATTTATTACTGACTGTATCACATTTATTACTGACTGCTCCACATTTATTACTGACTGCTCCACATTTTTTACTGACTGCTCCACATTTATTACTGACTGCTTCACATTTGTTACTTACTGCTCCAAATTTATTACTGGCTGCTCCACATTTTTTACTGACTGGTCCACATTTATTACTGACTGCTCCACATTTATTACTGACTGCATAACATTTATTACTGACTGCTCCACATTTATTACTGACTGCTCCACATTTATTACTGACTGCTCCACATTTATTACTGACTGCTTCACATTTATTACTGACTGCTCCACATTTATTACTGACTACATCACATTTATTACTGACTGCTTCACATTTATTACTGACTGCTCCACATTTATTACTGACTACATCACATTTATTACTGACTGCTCCACATTTATTACTGACTACATCACATTTATTACTGACTGCTTCACATTTATTACTGACTGCTCCACATTTATTACTGACTGCTCCACATTTATTACTGACTGCATCACATTTATTACTGACTGCTCCACATTTATTACTGACTGCTCCATATGTATTACTGACTGCTTCACATTTATTACTGACTGCTCCACATTTATTACTGACTGCATCACATTTATTACTAACTACTCCACATTTTTTACTGACTTCTCCACATTTATTACTGACTGTATCACATTTATTACTGACTGCTTCACATTGATTATTGACTGCTCCACATTTATTACTGACTGCTTCACATTTGTTACTGACTGCTCCAAATTTATTACTGGCTGCTCCACATTTTTTACTGACTGGTCCACATTTATTACTGACTGCTCCACATTTATTACTGACTGCTTCACATTTATTACTGACTGCTCCACATTTATTACTGACTGCTCCACATTTATTACTGACTACATCACATTTATTACTGACTGATCCACATTTATTACTCACTGCTTAACATTTATTACTGACTGATCCACATTTATTACTGACTGCTTAACATTTATTACTGACTATTTCACATTTATTACTGACTGCTCCACATTTATTAATGACTGCTCCACATTTATTACTGACGGCATCACATTTGATACTGACTGCTCCACATTTATTACTGACTGCTCCACATTTATTACTGACTGTGTCACATTTATTACTGACTGTATCACATTTATTACTGACTGCTCCACATTTATTACTGACTGTATCACATTTATTACTGACTGCTCCACATTTATTACTGACTGCTCCACATTTATTACTGACTGTGTCACATTTATTACTGACTGTATCACATTTATTACTGACTGCTCCACATTTATTACTGACTGTATCACATTTATTACTGACTGCTCCACATTTATTATTGACTGCTCCACATTTATTACTGACTGCATCACATTTATTACTGACTGCTCCACATTTATTAATGACTGCTCCACATTTATTACTGACTGCTCCACATTTATTACTGACTGTATCACATTTATTACTGACTGTATCACATTTATTACTGACTGCTTCACATTTATTACTGACTGCTCCACATTTATTACTGTCTGTATCACATTTATTACTGACTGCATCACATTTATTACTGACTGATACACATTTATTACTGACTACATCATATTTATTACTGACTGTATCACATTTATTACTGACTGCTGCACAATTATTACTGACTGCTCCACATTTATTATTGACTGCTCCACATTTATTACTGACTGCATCACATTTATTACTGACTGCTCCACATTTTTTACTGACTGCTCCACATTTATTACTGACTGTATCACATTTATTACTGACTGCTTCACATTGATTACTGACTGCTCCACATTTATTACTGACTGCTTCACATTTGTTACTGACTGCTCCAAATTTATTACTGGCTGCTCCACATTTTTTACTGACTGCTCCACATTTATTACTGACTGCTCCACATTTATTACTGACTGCTCCACATTTATTACTGACTGTATCACATTTATTACTGACTGCTTCACATTTATTACTGAATGCTCCACATTTATTACTGACTGCTCAACATTTATTACTGACTGCATCACATTTATTACTGACTGCTCCACATTTATTACTGACTGCATCACATTTATTACTGACTGTATCACATTTATTACTGACTGCTTCACATTTATTACTGACTGCTTCACAGTTATTACTGACTGCATCACATTTATTACTGACTGCTCCACATTTATTACTGACTGCTCCACATTTATTACTGACTGTATCACATTTATTACTGACTGCTTCACATTTATTACTGAATGCTCCACATTTATTACTGACTGCTCAACATTTATTACTGACTGCATCACATTTATTACTGACTGCTCCACATTTATTACTGACTGCATCACATTTATTACTGACTGTATCAAATTTATTACTGACTGCTCCACATTTATTACTGACTGTATCACATTTATTACTGACTGCTTCACATTTATTACTGACTGCTCCACATTTATTACTGACTGTATCACATTTATTACTGACTACTCCACATTTATTACTGACTGCTCCACATTTATTACTGACTGTATCACATTTATTACTGACTGCTTCACATTTATTACTGACTGCTCCAAATTTATTACTGACTGCATCACATTTATTACTGACTGCTCCACATTTATTACTGACTGCATCACATTTATTACTGACTGTATCACATTTATTACTGACTGCTCCACATTTATTACTGACTGCTCCACATTTATTACTGACTGCTAAACCTTTTTTACTGACTGCTCCACATTTATTACTGACTGCTCCACATTTATTACTGACTGCTTCACATTTATTACTGACTGCTCCACATTTATTACTGACTGCTCCACATTTATTACTGACTGCTAAACCTTTTTTACTGACTGCTCCACTTTTATTACTGACTGCTCCACATTTATTACTGACTGCTCCACATTTTTTACTGACTGCTCCATATTTATTACTGACTGCTCCACATTTATTACTGACTGCTTCACATTTATTACTGACTGTATCACATTTATTACTGACTGCTCCACATTTATTACTGACTGCTCCACATTTATTACTGACTGCATCACATTTATTACTGACTGCTCCACATTTATTACTGACTGCTCCACATTTATTACTGACTGCATCACATTTATTACTGACTGCTCCACATTTATTACTGACTGCTCCACATTTATTACTGACTGTATCCCATTTATTACTGACTGTATCACATTTATTATTGACTGCTTCACATTTATTACAAACTGCTCCACATTTATTACTGACTGCTCCACATTTATTACTGACTGCTTCACATTTGTTACTGACTGCTCCAAATTTATTTCTGGCTGCTCCACATTTTTTACTGACTGGTCCACATTTATTACTGACTGCTGCACATTTATTACTGACTGCTTCACATTTATTACTGACTGCTCCACATTTATTACTGACTGCTCCACATTTATTACTGACTACATCACATTTATTACTGACTGATCCACATTTATTACTGACTACTCCACAATTATTACTGACTGCTTAACATTTATTACTGACTGTTTCACATTTATTACTGACTGCTCCACATTTATTAATGACTGCTCCACATTTATTACTGACGGCATCACATTTATTACTGACTGCTCCACATTTATTACTGACTGCTCCACATTTATTACTGACTGTGTCACATTTATTACTGACTGTATCACATTTATTATTGACTGT
The DNA here is from genome assembly GCF_040894005.1 of Engystomops pustulosus. Taxonomy (NCBI): domain Eukaryota; kingdom Metazoa; phylum Chordata; class Amphibia; order Anura; family Leptodactylidae; genus Engystomops; species Engystomops pustulosus. The sequence continues at coordinate 769,892 of NC_092416.1, read as the reverse complement.
ATCACATTTATTACTGACTGCTCCACATTTATTACTGACTGCTCCACATTTATTATTGACTGCTCCACATTTATTACTGACTGCATCACATTTATTACTGACTGCTCCACAATTATTAATGACTGCTCCACATTTATTACTGACTGCTCCACATTTATTACTGACTGTATCACATTTATTACTGACTGTATCACATTTATTACTGACTGCTTCACATTTATTACTGACTGCTCCACATTTATTACTGTCTGTATCACATTTATTACTGACTGCATCACATTTATTACTGACTGCTACACATTTATTACTGACTACATCATATTTATTACTGACTGTATCACATTTATTACTGACTGTATCACATTTATTACTGACTGCTCCACATTTATTATTGACTGCTCCACATTTATTACTGACTGCATCACATTTATTACTGACTGCTCCACATTTATTAATGACTGCTCCACATTTATTACTAACTACTCCACATTTTTTACTGACTGCTCCACATTTATTACTTACTGTATCACATTTATAACTGACTGCTTCACATTGATTACTGACTGCTCCACATTTATTACTGACTGCTTCACATTTGCTACTGACTGCTCCAAATGTATTACTGCCTGCTCCACATTTTTTACTGACTGCTCCACATTTATTACTGACTGCTCCACATTTATTACTGACTGCTCCACATTTATTACTAACTGCATCACATTTATTACTGACTGTATCACATTTATTACTGACTGCTTCACATTTATTACTGACTGCTTCACAGTTATTACTGACTGCATCACATTTATTACTGACTGCTCCACATTTATTACTGACTGCTCCACATTTATTACTGACTGTATCACATTTATTACTGACTGCTTCACATTTATTACTGACTGCCCCACATTTATTACTGACTGCTCAACATTTATTACTGACTGCATCACATTTATTACTGACTGTATCAAATTTATTACTGACTGCTCCACATTTATTACTGACTGCATCACATTTATTACTGACTGCTCCACATTTATTACTGACTGCTCCACATGTATTACTGACTGCTTCACATTTATTACTGACTGCTCCACATTTATTACTGACTGCTCCACATTTATTACTAACTACTCCACATTTTTTTACTGACTTCTCCACATTTATTACTGACTGTATCACATTTATTACTGACTGCTTCACATTGATTACTGACTGCTCCACATTTATTACTGACTGCTTCACATTTGTTACTGACTGCTCCAAATTTATTTCTGGCTGCTCCACATTTTTTACTGACTGGTCCACATTTATTACTGACTGCTGCACATTTATTACTGACTGCTTCACATTTATTACTGACTGCTCCACATTTATTACTGACTGCTCCACATTTATTACTGACTACATCACATTTATTACTGACTGATCCACATTTATTACTGACTACTCCACAATTATTACTGACTGCTTAACATTTATTACTGACTGTTTCACATTTATTACTGACTGCTCCACATTTATTAATGACTGCTCCACATTTATTACTGACGGCATCACATTTATTACTGACTGCTCCACATTTATTACTGACTGCTCCACATTTATTACTGACTGTGTCACATTTATTACTGACTGTATCACATTTATTACTGACTGTATCACATTTATTACTGACTGCTCCACATTTATTACTGACTGCTCCACATTTATTATTGACTGCTCCACATTTATTACTGACTGCATCACATTTATTACTGACTGCTCCACAATTATTAATGACTGCTCCACATTTATTACTGACTGCTCCACATTTATTACTGACTGTATCACATTTATTACTGACTGTATCACATTTATTACTGACTGCTTCACATTTATTACTGACTGCTCCACATTTATTACTGTCTGTATCACATTTATTACTGACTGCATCACATTTATTACTGACTGCTACACATTTATTACTGACTACATCATATTTATTACTGACTGTATCACATTTATTACTGACTGTATCACATTTATTACTGACTGCTCCACATTTATTATTGACTGCTCCACATTTATTACTGACTGCATCACATTTATTACTGACTGCTCCACATTTATTAATGACTGCTCCACATTTATTACTAACTACTCCACATTTTTTACTGACTGCTCCACATTTATTACTTACTGTATCACATTTATAACTGACTGCTTCACATTGATTACTGACTGCTCCACATTTATTACTGACTGCTTCACATTTGCTACTGACTGCTCTAAATTTATTACTAACTGCATCACATTTATTACTGACTGTATCACATTTATTACTGACTGTATCACATTTATTATTGACTGCTCCACATTTATTACTGACTGCATCACATTTATTACTGACTGCTCCACATTTATTAATGACTGCTCCACATTTATTACTAACTACTCCACATTTTTTACTGACTGCTCCACATTTATTACTTACTGTATCACATTTATAACTGCCTGCTCCACATTTTTTACTGACTGCTCCACATTTATTACTGACTGCTCCACATTTATTACTGACTGCTCCACATTTATTACTAACTGCATCACATTTATTACTGACTGTATCACATTTATTACTGACTGTATCACATTTATTATTGACTGCTTCACATTTATTACAAACTGCTCCACATTTATTACTGACTGCTCAACATTTATTACTGACTGCTCCACATTTTTTACTGACTGCTCCACATTTATTACTGACTGCTCCACATTTATTACTAACTGCATCACATTTATTACTGACTGCTCCACATTTATTACTGACTGCTCTACATTTATTACTGACTGTATCACATTTATTACTGACTGCTTCACATTTATTACTGACTGCTCCACATTTATTACTGACTGCTCCACATTTATTACTGACTGCATCACATTTATTACTGACTGTATCACATTTATTACTGACTGCTCCACATTTTTTACTGACTGCTCCACATTTATTACTGACTGCTCCACATTTATTACTGACTGCATCACATTTATTACTGACTGCTTCACATTTATTACTGACTGCTCCACATTTATTACAGACTGCATCACATTTATTACTGACTGCTCCACATTTATTACTGACTGCTCCACATTTATTAATGACTGCTCCACATATATTACTGACTGCATCACATTTATTACTGACTGCATCACATTTATTACTGACTGCTCCACATTTATTACTGACTGCTCCACATTTATTACTGACTGCTCCACATTTTTTCTGACTGCTCCACATTTATTACTGACTGTATCACATTTATTACTGACAGCTCCACATTTATTACTGACTGCTCCACATTTATTACTGACTGCTCCACATTTATTACTGACTGCTCCACATTTATTACTGACTGCTCCACATTTTTTACTGACTGCTCCACATTTATTACTGACTGCTCCACATTTATTACTGACTGCTTCACATTTATTACTGACTGCATCACATTTATTACTGACTGCTCCTCATTTATTACTGACTGCTCCACATTTATTACTGACTGCATCACATTTATTACTGACTGCTCCACATTTATTACTGACTGCTCCACATTTATTTCTGACTGCATCACATTTATTACTGACTGCTCCACATTTATTACTGACTGCTCCACATTTATTACTGACTGTATCCCATTTATTACTGACTGTATCACATTTATTATTGACTGCTTCACATTTATTAATGACTGCTCCACATTAATTACTGACTGCTCAACATTTATTACTGACTGCTCCACATTTTTTACTGACTGCTCCACATTTATTACTGACTGCTCCACATTTATTACTGACTGCATCACATTTATTACTGACTGCTCCACATTTATTACTGACTGCTCTACATTTATTACTGACTGCATCACATTTATTACTGACTGCTCCACATTTATTACTGACTGCTCTACATTTATTACTGACTGCATCACATTTATTACTGACTGCTCCACATTTATTACTGACTGCTCCACATTTATTACTGACTGCATCACATTTATTACTGACTGCTCCACATTTATTACTGACTATATCACATTTATTACTGACTGCATCACATTTATTACTGACTGCTCCACATTTTTTACTGACTGTATCACATTTATTACTGACTGTATCACATTTATTACTGACTGCTTTACATTTATTACTGACTGCTCCACATTTTTTACTGACTGCTCCACATTTATTACTGACTGCTCCACATTTATTACTGACTGCATCACATTTATTACTGACTGCTCCACATTTATTACTGACTGCTCCACATTTATTACTGACTGCTCCACATTTATTACTGACTGCTCCACATTTATTACTGACTGCTCCACATTTTTTACTGACTGCATCACATTTACTACTGACTGCATCACATTTATTACTGACTGCTCCACATTTATTACTGACTGCTCTACATTTATTACTGACTGCATCACATTTATTACTGACTGCTCCACATTTATTACTGACTGCTCCACATTTATTACTGACTGCATCACATTTATTACTGACTGCTCCACATTTATTACTGACTATATCACATTTATTACTGACTGCATCACATTTATTACTGACTGTATCACATTTATTACTGACTGCTTTACATTTATTACTGACTGCTCCACATTTTTTACTGACTGCTCCACATTTATTACTAACTGCTCCACATTTATTACTGACTGCATCACATTTATTACTGACTGCTCCACATTTATTACTGACTGCTCCACATTTATTACAGACTGCATCACATTTATTACTGACTGCTCCACATTTATTACTGACTGCTCCACATTTATTAATGACTGCTCCACATATATTACTGACTGCATCACATTTATTACTGACTGCTTCACATTTATTACTGACTGCTCCACATTTATTACTGACTGCTCCACATTTTTTACTGACTGCTCCACGTTTTTTACTGACTGCTCCACATTTATTACTGACTGCTCCACATTTATTACTGACTGATCCACATTTATTACTGACTGCTTCACATTTATTACTGACTGCTCCACATTTTTAACTGACTGCTCCACATTTATTACTGACTGCATCACATTTATTACTGACTGCTCCACATTTAATACTGACTGCTCCACATTTATTACTGACTGCATCACATTTATTACTGACTGCTCCACATTTATTATTGACTGCTCCACATTTTTTACTGACTGCATCACATTTATTACTGACTGTATCACATGTATTACTGACTGCTTAACATTTATTACTGACTGCATCACATTTATTAATGACTGCTCCACATTTATTACTGACTGCTCAACATTTATTAATGACTACTCCACATTTTTTACTGACTGCTCCACATTTATTCTGACTGTATCATATTTATTACTGACTGCTTCACATTTATTACTGACGGCTCCACATTTATTACTGACTGCTCCACATTTATTACTGACTGCATCACATTTATTACTGACTGCTCCACATTTATTACTGACTGCTCCACATGTATTACTGACTGCTTCACATTTATTACTGACTGCTCCACAGTTATTACTGACTGCTCCACATTTATTACTGACTGCATCACATTTATTACTGACTGCTCCACATTTATTACTGACTGCTCCACATTTATTACTGACTGCATCACATTTATTACTGACTGCTTCACATTTATTACTGACTTCTCCACATTTATTACTGACTGCTCCACATTTATTTCTGACTGTTTCACATTTATTACTGACTGCTTCACATTTATTACTGACTGCTCCACATTTATTACTGACTGTATCACATTTATTACTGACTGCTCCAAATTTATTTCTGACTGTATCACATTGATTACTGACTGCTTCGCATTTATTACTGACTGCTCTACATTTATTACTGACTGCTTCACATTTATTACTGACTGTATCACATTTATTACTGACTGCTCCACATTTATTACTGACTGCTCCACATTTATTACTGACTGTATCACATTTATTACTGACTGTATCACATTTATTACTGACTGCTTCACATTTATTACTGACTGCTCCACATTTATTACTGACTGTATCACATTTATTACTGACTGTTCCACATTTATTTATGACGGCATCACATTTATTACTGACTGCTTCACATTTATTACTGACTGCTCCACATTTATTACTGACTGCTCCACATTTATTACTGACTGCATCACATGTATTACTGACTGCTTCACATTTATTACTGACTGTATCACATTTATTACTGACTGTTCCACATTTATTTATGACGGCATCACATTTATTACTGACTGATGCACATTTATTACTGACTGATTCACATTTATTACTGACTGATGCACATTTATTACTGACTGTATCACATTTATTACTGACTGCTCCAAATTTTTTACTGACTGATCCACATTTATTACTGACTGCTTCACATTTATTACTGACTGCTCCACATTTATTACTGACTGCTCCACATTTATTACTGACTGCTCCACATTTATTACTGACTGCTCCACATTTATTACTGACTGATCCACATTTATTACTGACTGCTTCACATTTATTACTGACTGCATCACATTTATTACTGACTGCATCACATTTATTACTGACTGTATCACATTTATTACTGACTGTATCACATTTATTACTGACTTCTCCACATTTATTACTGACTGTATCACATTTATTACTGACTGCTCCACATTTATTACTGACTGCTCCACATTTATTACTGACTGTATCACATTTATTACTGACTGTATCACATTTATTACTGACTGCTTTACATTTATTACTGACTGCTCCACATTTTTTACTGACTGCTCCACATTTATTACTGACTGCTCCACATTTATTACTGACTGCATCACATTTATTACTGACTGCTCCACATTTATTACTGACTGCTCCACATTTATTACAGACTGCATCACATTTATTACTGACTGCTCCACATTTATTACTGACTGCTCCACATTTATTAATGACTGCTCCACATATATTACTGACTGCATCACATTTATTACTGACTGCTTCACATTTATTACTGACTGCTCCACATTTTTTACTGACTGCTCCACGTTTTTTACTGACTGCTCCACATTTATTACTGACTGCTCCACATTTATTACTGACTGTATCACATTTATTACTGACTGCTCCACATTTATTACTGACTGCTCCACATTTATTACTGACTGATCCACATTTATTACTGACTGCTTCACATTTATTACTGACTGCTCCACATTTTTAACTGACTGCTCCACATTTATTACTGACTGCATCACATTTATTACTGACTGCTCCACATTTAATACTGACTGCTCCACATTTATTACTGACTGCATCACATTTATTACTGACTGCTTCACATTTATTATTGACTGCTCCACAGTTTTTACTGACTGCATCACATTTATTACTGACTGCATTACATTTATTACTGACTGCTCCACATTTATTACTGACTGTATCACATTTATTACTGACTGCTCCACATTTATTACTGACTGTATCACATTTATTACTGACTGCTTAACATTTATTACTGACTGCATCACATTTATTAATGATTGCTCCACATTTATTACTGACTGCTCCACATTTATTAATGACTACTCCACATTTTTTACTGACTTCTCCACATTTATTACTGACTGTAACACATTTATCACTGACTGCTCCACATTTATTACTGACTGCTCCACATTTATTCTGACTGTATCCCATTTATTACTGACTGCTTCACATTGATTACTGACTGCTTCACATTTATTACTGACTGCTCCACCTTTATTACTGACTGCTCCACATTTTTTACTGACTGCTCCACATTTATTACTGACTGCTCCACATTCATTACTGACTGCTTCACATTTATTACTGACTGCTCCACATTTATTACTGACTGCTCCACATTTATTACTGACTACATCACATTTATTACTGACTGCTTCACATTTATTACTGACTGCTCCACATTTATTACTGACTGCTCCACATTTATTACTGACTGCATCACATTTATTACTGACTGCTCCACATTTATTCCTGACTGTATCACATTTATTACTGACTGCTCCACATGTATTACTGACTGCTTCACATTTATTACTGACTGCTCCACATTTATTACTGACTGCTCCACATTTATTACTGACTGCATCACATTTATTACTGACTGCTCCACATTTATTACTGACTGCTCCACATTTATTACTGACTGCATCACATTTATTACTGACTGCTCCACATTTATTACTGACTGCTCCACATTTATTACTGACTGCTCCACATTTATTACTGACTGTATCTCATTTATTACTGACTGCTCCACATTTATTACTGACTGCATCACATTTATTACTGACTGCTCCACATTTATTACTGACTACTCCACATTTTTTACTGACTTCTCCACATTTATTACTGACTGTAACACATTTATCACTGACTGTTCCACATTTATTACTGACTGCTCCACATTTATCACTGACTGTTCCACATTTATTACTGACTGCTCCACATTTATTACTGACTGTATCACATTTATTACTGACTGCTCCACATTTATTACTGACTGCTCCACATTTATTACTGACTGCTTCACATTTATTACTGACTGCTCCACATTTATTACTGACTGCTCCACATTTATTACTGACTGCTCCACATGTATTACTGACTGCTTCACATTTATTACTGACTGCTCCACATTTATTACTGACTGTATCACATTTATTACTGACTGCTCCACATTTATTACTGACTGCTTAACATTTATTACTGACTGTATCACATTTATTACTGACTGCTCCACATTTATTACTGACTGTATCACATTTATTACTGACTGTATCACATTTATTACTGACTGCTTTACATTTATTACTGACTGCTCCACATTTTTTACTGACTGCTTTACATTTATTACTGACTGCTCCACATTTTTTACTGACTGCTCCACATTTATTACTGACTGCTCCACATTTATTACTGACTGCATGACATTTATTACTGACTGCTCCACATTTATTACTGACTGCTCCACATTTATTACAGACTGCATCACATTTATTACTGACTGCTCCACATTTATTACTGACTGCTCCACATTTATTAATGACTGCTCCACATATATTACTGACTGCATCACATTTATTACTGACTGCTTCACATTTATTACTGACTGCTCCACATTTATTACTGACTGCTTTACATTTATTACTGACTACATCACATTTATTACTGACTGCTTCACATTTATTACTGACTGCTCCACATTTATTACTGACTGCTCCACATTTATTACTGACTGCTTCACATTTATTACTGACTGCTCCACATTTATTACTGACTGCTTTACATTTATTACTGACTACATCACATTTATTACTGACTGCTTCACATTTATTACTGACTGCTCCACATTTATTACTGACTGCTCCACATTTATTACTGACTGCATCACATTTATTACTGACTGCTCCACATTTATTACTGACTGCTCCACATGTATTACTAACTGCTTCACATTTATTACTGACTGCTCCACATTTATTACTGACTGCTCCACATTTATTACTGACTGCATCACATTTATTACTGACTGCTCCACATTTATTACTGACTGCATCACATTTATTACTGACTGCTCCACATTTATTACTGACTGCTCCACATTTATTACTGACTGCTCCACATTTAATACTGACTGTATCACATTTATTACTGACTGCTCCACATTTATTACTGACTGCATCACATTTATTACTGACTGCTCCACATTTATTACTGACTACTCCACATTTTTTACTGACTTCTCCACATTTATTCTGACTGTAACACATTTATCACTGACTGCTCCACATTTATTACTGACTGCTCCACATTTATTACTGACTGCTCCACATTTATTACTGACTGCTCCACATTTATTACTGACTGCTCCACATTTATTACTGACTGCTTCACATTTATTACTGACTGCTCCACATTTATTACTGACTGCTCCACATTTATTACTGACTGCATCACATTTATTACTGACTGCTCCACATTTATTACTGACTGCTCCACATTTATTACTGACTGCTCCACATTTATTACTGACTGCTCCACATTTATTACTGACTGCTCCACATTTATTACTGACTGCATCACATTTATTACTGACTGCTCCACATTTATTACTGACTGCTCCACATGTATTACTGACTGCTCCACATTTATTACTGACTGCTCCACATTTATTACTGACTGCTCCACATTTATTACTGACTGCTCCACATTTATTACTGACTGCTCCACATGTATTACTGACTGCTTCACATTTATTACTGACTGCTCCACATTTATTACTGACTGCTCCACATTTATTACTGACTGCATCACATTTATTACTGACTGCTCCACATTTATTACTGACTGCTCCACATTTATTACTGTCTGCTCCACATTTATTACTGACTGTATCACATTTATTACTGACTGCATCACATTTATTACTGACTGCTCCACATTTATTACTGACTGCTCCACATTTATTACTGACTGTATCACACTTATTACTGACTGTATCACATTTATTACTGACTGCTTCACATTTATTACTGACTTCTCCACATTTATTACTGACTGCTCCACATTTATTTCTGACTGTTTTACATTTATTACTGACTGCTTCACATTTATTACTGACTGCTCCACATTTATTACTGACTGTATCACATTTATTACTGACTGCTCCACATTTATTTCTGACTGTATCACATTGATTACTGACTGCTTCGCATTTATTACTGACTGCTCTACATTTATTACTGACTGCTCCACATTTATTACTGACTGTATCACATTTATTACTGACTGCTCCACATTTATTACTGACTGCTCCACATTTATTACTGACTGCTACACATTTATTACTGACTGCTCCACATTTATTACTGACTGCATCACATTTATTACTGACTGCATCACTTTTATTACTGACTGCTCCACATTTATTACTGACTGCTCCACATTTATTTCTGACTGCTCCACATTTATCACTGACTGCTCCACATTTATTACTGACTGCTCAACATTTATTACTGACTGCTCCACATTTATTACTGACTGCATCACATGTATTACTGACTGCTTCACATTTATTACTGACTGTATCACATTTATTACTGACTACTCCACATTTATTACTGACTGTATCACATTTATTACTGACTGTTCCACATTTATTTATGACGGCATCACATTTATTACTGACTGCTTCACATTTATTACTGACTGCTTCACATTTATTACTGACTGATGCACATGTATTACTGACTGTATCACATTTATTACTGACTGCTCCACATTTATTACTGACTGCTCCACATTTATTACTGACTGCTCCACATTTTTTACTGACTGCTCCATATTTATTACTGACTGCTCCACATTTATTACTGACTGCTTCACATTTATTACTGACTGCATCACATTTATTACTGACTGCTCCACATTTATTACTGACTGCTCCACATTTATTACTGACTGCATCACATTTATTACTGACTGCTCCACATTTATTTCTGACTGTTTTACATTTATTACTGACTGCTTCACATTTATTACTGACTGCTCCACATTTATTACTGACTGTATCACATTTATTACTGACTGCTCCACATTTATTTCTGACTGTATCACATTGATTACTGACTGCTTCGCATTTATTACTGACTGCTCTACATTTATTACTGACTGCTCCACATTTATTACTGACTGTATCACATTTATTACTGACTGCTCCACATTTATTACTGACTGCTCCACATTTATTACTGACTGCTACACATTTATTACTGACTGCTCCACATTTATTACTGACTGCATCACATTTATTACTGACTGCATCACTTTTATTACTGACTGCTCCACATTTATTACTGACTGCTCCACATTTATTTCTGACTGCTCCACATTTATCACTGACTGCTCCACATTTATTACTGACTGCTCAACATTTATTACTGACTGCTCCACATTTATTACTGACTGCATCACATGTATTACTGACTGCTTCACATTTATTACTGACTGTATCACATTTATTACTGACTACTCCACATTTATTACTGACTGTTCCACATTTATTTATGACGGCATCACATTTATTACTGACTGCTTCACATTTATTACTGACTGCTTCACATTTATTACTGACTGATGCACATGTATTACTGACTGTATCACATTTATTACTGACTGCTCCACATTTATTACTGACTGCTCCACATTTATTACTGACTGCTCCACATTTTTTACTGACTGCTCCATATTTATTACTGACTGCTCCACATTTATTACTGACTGCTTCACATTTATTACTGACTGCATCACATTTATTACTGACTGCTCCACATGTATTACTGACTGCTCCACATTTATTACTGACTGCATCACATTTATTACTGACTGCTCCACATTTATTACTGACTGCTCCACATTTATTACTGACTGCATCACATTTATTACTGACTGCTCCACATTTATTACTGACTGCTCCACATTTATTACTAACTGTATCCCATTTATTACTGACTGTATCACATTTATTATTGACTGCTTCACATTTATTACAAACTGCTCCACATTTATTACTGACTGCTCAACATTTATTACTGACTGCTCCACATTTTTTACTGACTGCTCTACATTTATTACTGACTGTATCACATTTATTACTGACTGCTTCACATTTATTACTGACTGCTCCACATTTATTACTGACTGCTCCACATTTATTACTGACTGCATCACATTTATTACTGACTGTATCACATTTATTACTGACTGTATCACATTTATTACTGACTGCTCCACATTTTTTACTGACTGCTCCACATTTATTACTGACTGCTTCACATTTGTTACTGACTGCTCCAAATTTATTACTGGCTGCTCCACATTTTTTACTGACTGGTCCACATTTATTACTGACTGCTCCACATTTATTACTGACTGCATCACATTTATTACTGACTGCTCCACATTTATTACTGACTGCTCCACATTTATTACTGACTGCTCCACATTTATTACTGACTGCTTCACATTTATTACTGACTGCTCCACATTTATTACTGACTACATCACATTTATTACTGACTGCTTCACATTTATTACTGACTGCTCCACATTTATTACTGACTACATCACATTTATTACTGACTGCTCCACATTTATTACTGACTACATCACATTTATTACTGACTGCTTCACATTTATTACTTACTGCTCCACATTTATTACTGACTGCTCCACATTTATTACTGACTGCATCACATTTATTACTGACTGCTCCATATGTATTACTGACTGCTTCACATTTATTACTGACTGCTCCACATTTATTACTGACTGCATCACATTTATTACTAACTACTCCACATTTTTTACTGACTTCTCCACATTTATTACTGACTGTATCACATTTATTACTGACTGCTTCACATTGATTACTGACTGCTCCACATTTATTACTGACTGCTTCACATTTGTTACTGGCTGCTCCACATTTTTTACTGACTGGTCCACATTTATTACTGACTGCTCCACATTTATTACTGACTGCTTCACATTTATTACTGACTGCTCCACATTTATTACTGACTGCTCCACATTTATTACTGACTACATCACATTTATTACTGACTGATCCACATTTATTACTGACTGCTTAACATTTATTACTGACTGATCCACATTTCTTACTGACTGCTTAACATTTATTACTGACTGTTTCACATTTATTACTGACTGCTCCACATTTATTAATGACTGCTCCACATTTATTACTGACGGCATCACATTTGATACTGACTGCTCCACATTTATTACTGACTGCTCCACATTTATTACTGACTGTGTCACATTTATTACTGACTGTATCACATTTATTACTGACTGCTCCACATTTATTACTGACTGTATCACATTTATTACTGACTGCTCCAAATTTATTACTGACGGCATCACATTTATTACTGACTGCTCCACATACAGCTCCACATTTATTACTGACTGCTCCACATTTATTACTGACTGCTTCACATTTATTACTGACTGCATCACATTTATTACTGACTGCTCCTCATTTATTACTGACTGCTCCACATTTATTACTGACTGCATCACATTTATTACTGACTGCTCCACATTTATTACTGACTGCTCCACATTTATTACTGACTGCATCACATTTATTACTGACTGCTCCACATTTATTACTGACTGCTCCACATTTATTACTGACTGTATCCCATTTATTACTGACTGTATCACATTTATTATTGACTGCTTCACATTTATTAATGACTGCTCCACATTAATTACTGACTGCTCAACATTTATTACTGACTGCTCCACATTTTTTACTGACTGCTCCACATTTATTACTGACTGCTCCACAATTATTACTGACTGCATCACATTTATTACTGACTGCTCCACATTTATTACTGACTGCTCTACATTTATTACTGACTGCATCACATTTATTACTGACTGCTCCACATTTATTACTGACTGCTCCACATTTATTACTGACTGCATCACATTTATTACTGACTGCTCCACATTTATTACTGACTATATCACATTTATTACTGACTGCATCACATTTATTACTGACTGTTCCACATTTTTTACTGACTTCTCCACATTTATTACTGACTGTATCACATTTATTACTGACTGTATCACATTTATTACTGACTGCTTTACATTTATTACTGACTGCTCCACATTTTTTACTGACTGCTCCACATTTATTACTGACTGCTCCACATTTATTACTGACTGCATCACATTTATTACTGACTGCTCCACATTTATTACTGACTGCTCCACATTTATTACAGACTGCATCACATTTATTACTGACTGCTCCACATTTATTACTGACTGCTCCACATTTATTAATGACTGCTCCACATATATTACTGACTGCATCACATTTATTACTGACTGCTTCACATTTATTACTGACTGCTCCACATTTATTACTGACTGCTCCACATTTTTTACTGACTGCTCCACGTTTTTTACTGACTGCTCCACATTTATTACTGACTGCTCCACATTTATTACTGACTGTATCACATTTATTACTGACTGCTCCACATTTATTACTGACTGATCCACATTTATTACTGACTGCTTCACATTTATTACTGACTGCTCCACATTTTTAACTGACTGCTCCACATTTATTACTGACTGCATCACATTTATTACTGACTGCTCCACATTTATTATTGACTGCTCCACATTTTTTACTGACTGCATCACATTTATTACTGACTGCATCACATTTATTACTGACTGCTCCACATTTATTACTGACTGCTCTACATTTATTACTGACTGCATCACATTTATTACTGACTGCTCCACATTTATTACTGACTGCTCCACATTTATTACTGACTGCATCACATTTATTACTGACTGCTCCACATTTATTACTGACTGCATCACATTTATTACTGACTGTATCACATTTATTACTGACTGTATCACATTTATTACTGACTACTTTACATTTATTACTGACTGCTCCACATTTTTTACTGACTGCTCCACATTTATTACTGACTGCTCCACATTTATTACTGACTGCATCACATTTATTACTGACTGCTCCACATTTATTACTGACTGCTCCTCATTTATTAATGACTGCTCCACATATATTACTGACTGCATCACATTTATTACTGACTGCTTCACATTTATTACTGACTGCTCCACATTTATTACTGACTGCTCCACATTTTTTACTGACTGCTCCACGTTTTTTACTGACTGCTCCACATTTATTACTGACTGCTCCACATTTATTACTGACTGTATCACATTTATTACTGACTGCTCCACATTTATTACTGACTGATCCACATTTATTACTGACTGCTTCACATTTATTACTGACTGCTCCACATTTTTAACTGACTGCTCCACATTTATTACTGACTGCATCACATTTATTACTGACTGCTCCACATTTAATACTGACTGCTCCACATTTATTACTGACTGCATCACATTTATTACTGACTGCTCCACATTTATTATTGACTGCTCCACATTTTTTCCTGACTGCATCACATTTATTACTGACTGTATCACATTTATTACTGACTGCTTAACATTTATTACTGACTGCTCCACATTTATTCTGACTGTATCATATTTATTACTGACTGCTTCACATTTATTACTGACTGCTCCACATTTATTACTGACTGTATCACATTTATTACTGACTGCTTCACATTGATTACTGACTGCTCCACATTTATTACTGACTGCTCCACCTTTATTACTGACTGCTCCACATTTTTACTGACTGCTCCACATTTATTACTGACTGCTCCACATTTATTACTGACTGCTCCACATGTATTACTGACTGCTTCACATTTATTACTGCCTGCTCCACATTTATTACTGACTGCTCCACATTTATTACTGACTGCATCACATTTATTACTGACTGCTCCACATTTATTACTGACTGCTCCACATTTATTACTGACTGCATCACATTTATTACTGACTGCTCCACATTTATTACTGACTGCTCCACATTTATTACTGACTGCTCCACATTTATTACTGACTGTATCACATTTATTACTGACTGCTCCACATTCATTACTGACTGCTCCACATTTATTACTGACTGCTTCACATTTATTACTGACTGCTCCACATTTATTACTGACTGCTCCACATTTATTACTGAGTGCATCACATTTATTACTGACTGCTCCACATTAATTACTGACTGCTCCACATTTATTACTGACTGCTTCAAATTTATTACTGATTGCTCCACATTTATTACTGACTGCTCCACATTTATTACTGACTGTATCACATTTATTACTGACTGTATCACATTTAATACTGACTGCTTCACATGTATTACTGACTGCTCCACATTTATTACTTACTGTATCACATTTATTACTGACTGCATCACATTTATTACTGACTGCTCCACATTTATTACTGACTGCTCCACATGTATTACTGACTGCTCCACATTTATTACTGACTGCATCACATTTATTACTGACTGCTCCACATTTATTACTGACTGCTCCACATTTATTACTGACTGTATCACATTTATTACTGACTGTATCACATTTAATACTGACTGCTTCACATTTATTACTGACTGCTCCACATTTATTACTTACTGTATCACATTTATTACTGACTGTATCACATTTATTACTGACTGCATCACATTAATTACTGACTGCTCCACATTTATTACTGACTACTCCACATTTTTTACTGACTTCTCCACATTTATTACTGACTACTTCACATTTTTTACTGACTTCTCCACATTTATTACTGACTGTAACACATTTATCACTGACTGCTCCACATTTATTACTGACTGCTTCACATTTATTACTGACTGCTCCACATTTATTACTGACTGCTCCACATTTATTACTGACTACATCACATTTATTACTGACTGCTTCACATTTATTACTGACTGCTCCACATTTATTACTGACTGCTCCACATTTATTACTGACTGCATCACATTTATTACTGACTGCTCCACATTTATTACTGACTGCTCCACATGTATTACTGACTGCTTCACATTTATTACTGACTGCTCCACATTTATTACTGACTGCTCCACATTTATTACTGACTGCATCACATTTATTACTGACTGCTCCACATTTATTACTGACTGCTCCACATTTATTACTGACTGCATCACATTTATTACTGACTGCTCCACATTTATTACTGACTGCTCCACATTTATTACTGACTGCTCCACATTTATTTCTGACTGTAACACATTTATCACTGACTGCTCCACATTTATTACTGACTGCTCCACATTTATTACTGACTGTATCACATTTATTACTGACTGCTCCACATTCATTACTGACTGCTCCACATTTATTACTGACTGCTTCACATTTATTACTGACTGCTCCACATTTATTACTGACTGCTCCACATTTATTACTGAGTGCATCACATTTATTACTGACTGCTCCACATTTATTACTGACTGCTCCACATTTATTACTGACTGCTTCAAATTTATTACTGATTGCTCCACATTTATTACTGACTGCTCCACATTTATTACTGACTGTATCACATTTATTACTGACTGTATCACATTTAATACTGACTGCTTCACATGTATTACTGACTGCTCCACATTTATTACTTACTGTATCACATTTATTACTGACTGCATCACATTTATTACTGACTGCTCCACATTTATTACTGACTGCTCCACATGTATTACTGACTGCTCCACATTTATTACTGACTGCATCACATTTATTACTGACTGCTCCACATTTATTACTGACTGCTCCACATTTATTACTGACTGTATCACATTTATTACTGACTGTATCACATTTAATACTGACTGCTTCACATTTATTACTGACTGCTCCACATTTATTACTTACTGTATCACATTTATTACTGACTGTATCACATTTATTACTGACTGCATCACATTAATTACTGACTGCTCCACATTTATTACTGACTACTCCACATTTTTTACTGACTTCTCCACATTTATTACTGACTACTTCACATTTTTTACTGACTTCTCCACATTTATTACTGACTGTAACACATTTATCACTGACTGCTCCACATTTATTACTGACTGTATCACACTTATTACTGACTGTATCACATTTATTACTGACTGTTTCACATTTATTACTGACTTCTCCACATTTATTACTGACTGCTCCACATTTATTTCTGACTGTTTCACATTTATTACTGACTGCTTCACATTTATTACTGACTGCTCCACATTTATTACTGACTGTATCACATTTATTACTGACTGCTCCACATTTATTTCTGACTGTATCACATTGATTACTGACTGCTTTGCATTTATTACTGACTGCTCTACATTTATTACTGACTGCTCCACATTTATTACTGACTGTATCACATTTATTACTGACTGCTCCACATTTATTACTGACTGCTCCACATTTATTACTGACTGTATCACATTTATTACTGACTGTATCACATTTATTACTGACTGCTTCACATTTATTACTGACTGCTCCACATTTATTACTGACTGTATCACATTTATTACTGACTGTTCCACATTTATTTATGACGGCATCACATTTATTACTGACTGCTTCACATTTATTACTGACTGCTCCACATTTATTACTGACTGCTCAACATTTATTACTGACTGCTTAACATTTATTACTGACTGCATCACATGTATTACTGACTGCTTCACATTTATTACTGACTGTATCACATTTATTACTGACTACTCCACATTTATTACTGACTGTATCACATTTATTACTGACTGTTCCACATTTATTTATGACGGCATCACATTTATTACTGACTGCTTCACATTTATTACTGACTGCTTCACATTTATTACTGACTGATGCACATTTATTACTGACTGTATCACATTTATTACTGACTGCTCCAAATTTTTTACTGACTGATCCACATTTATTACTGACTGCTTCACATTTATTACTGACTGCTCCACATTTATTACTGACTGCTCCACATTTATTACTGACTGCTCCACATTTATTACTGACTGCTTAACATTTATTACTGACTGTATCACATTTATTACTGACTGCTCCACATTTATTACTGACTGCTCCCCATTTATTACTGACTGTATCACATTTATTACTGACTGTATCACATTTATTACTGACTGCTTTACATTTATTACTGACTGCTCCACATTTTTTACTGACTGCTCCACATTTATTACTGACTGCTCCACATTTATTACTGACTGCATCACATTTATTACTGACTGCTCCACATTTATTACTGACTGCTCCACATTTATTACAGACTGCATCACATTTATTACTGACTGCTCCACATTTATTACTGACTGCTCCACATTTATTAATGACTGCTCCACATATATTACTGACTGCATCACATTTATTACTGACTGCTTCACATTTATTACTGACTGCTCCACATTTATTACTGACTGCTCCACATTTTTTACTGACTGCTCCACGTTTTTTACTGACTGCTCTACATTTATTACTGACTGCTCCACATTTATTACTGACTGCATCACATTTATTACTGACTGCTTCACATTTATTATTGACTGCTCCACATTTTTTACTGACTGCATCACATTTATTACTGACTGCATTACATTTATTACTGACTGCTCCACATTTATTACTGACTGTATCACATTTATTACTGACTGCTCCACATTTATTACTGACTGTATCACATTTATTACTGACTGCTTAACATTTATTACTGACTGCATCACATTTATTAATGACTGCTCCACATTTATTACTGACTGCTCCACATTTATTAATGACTACTCCACATTTTTTACTGACTTCTCCACATTTATTACTGACTGTAACACATTTATCACTGACTGCTCCACATTTATTACTGACTGCTCCACATTTATTCTGACTGTATCCCATTTGTTACTGACTGCTTCACATTGGTTACTGACTGCTTCACATTTATTACTGACTGCTCCACCTTTATTACTGACTGCTCCACATTTTTTACTGACTGCTCCACATTTATTACTGACTGCTCCACATTTATTACTGACTGCTTCACATTTATTACTGACTGCTCCACATTTATTACTGACTGCTCCACATTTATTACTGACTACATCACATTTATTACTGACTGCTTCACATTTATTACTGACTGCTCCACATTTATTACTGACTGCTCCACATTTATTACTGACTGCATCACATTTATTACTGACTGCTCCACATTTATTACTTACTGCTCCACATGTATTACTGACTGCTTCACATTTATTACTGACTGCTCCACATCTATTACTGACTGCTCCACATTTATTACTGACTGCATCACATTTATTACTGACTGCTCCACATTTATTTCTGACTGTAACACATTTATCACTGACTGCTCCACATTTATTACTGACTGCTCCACATTTATTACTGACTGTATCACATTTATTACTGACTGCTCCACATTCATTACTGACTGTTCCACATTTATTACTGACTGCTTCACATTTATTACTGACTGCTCCACATTTATTACTGACTGCTCCACATTTATTACTGAGTGCATCACATTTATTACTGACTGCTCCACATTTATTACTGACTGCTCCACATTTATTACTGACTGCTTCAAATTTATTACTGATTGCTCCACATTTATTACTGACTGCTCCACATTTATTACTGACTGTATCACATTTATTACTGACTGTATCACATTTAATACTGACTGCTTCACATGTATTACTGACTGCTCCACATTTATTACTTACTGTATCACATTTATTACTGACTGCATCACATTTATTACTGACTGCTCCACATTTATTACTGACTGCTCCACATGTATTACTGACTGCTCCACATTTATTACTGACTGCATCACATTTATTACTGACTGCTCCACATTTATTACTGACTGCTCCACATTTATTACTGACTGTATCACATTTATTACTGACTGTATCACATTTAATACTGACTGCTTCACATTTATTACTGACTGCTCCACATTTATTACTTACTGTATCACATTTATTACTGACTGCATCACATTTATTACTGACTGCTCCACATTTATTACTGACTGCTCCACATGTATTACTGACTGCTTCACATTTATTACTGACTGCTCCACATCTATTACTGACTGCTCCACATTTATTACTGACTGCATCACATTTATTACTGACTGCTCCACATTTATTTCTGACTGTAACACATTTATCACTGACTGCTCCACATTTATTACTGACTGCTCCACATTTATTACTGACTGTATCACATTTATTACTGACTGCTCCACATTCATTACTGACTGTTCCACATTTATTACTGACTGCTTCACATTTATTACTGACTGCTCCACATTTATTACTGACTGCTCCACATTTATTACTGAGTGCATCACATTTATTACTGACTGCTCCACATTTATTACTGACTGCTCCACATTTATTACTGACTGCTTCAAATTTATTACTGATTGCTCCACATTTATTACTGACTGCTCCACATTTATTACTGACTGTATCACATTTATTACTGACTGTATCACATTTAATACTGACTGCTTCACATGTATTACTGACTGCTCCACATTTATTACTTACTGTATCACATTTATTACTGACTGCATCACATTTATTACTGACTGCTCCACATTTATTACTGACTGCTCCACATGTATTACTGACTGCTCCACATTTATTACTGACTGCATCACATTTATTACTGACTGCTCCACATTTATTACTGACTGCTCCACATTTATTACTGACTGTATCACATTTATTACTGACTGTATCACATTTAATACTGACTGCTTCACATTTATTACTGACTGCTCCACATTTATTACTTACTGTATCACATTTATTACTGACTGTATCACATTTATTACTGACTGCATCACATTAATTACTGACTGCTCCACATTTATTACTGACTACTCCACATTTTTTACTGACTTCTCCACATTTATTACTGACTACTTCACATTTTTTACTGACTTCTCCACATTTATTACTGACTGTAACACATTTATCACTGACTGCTCCACATTTATTACTGACTGTATCACACTTATTACTGACTGTATCACATTTATTACTGACTGTTTCACATTTATTACTGACTTCTCCACATTTATTACTGACTGCTCCACATTTATTTCTGACTGTTTCACATTTATTACTGACTGCTTCACATTTATTACTGACTGCTCCACATTTATTACTGACTGTATCACATTTATTACTGACTGCTCCACATTTATTTCTGACTGTATCACATTGATTACTGACTGCTTCGCATTTATTACTGACTGCTCTACATTTATTACTGACTGCTCCACATTTATTACTGACTGTATCACATTTATTACTGACTGCTCCACATTTATTACTGACTGCTCCACATTTATTACTGACTGTATCACATTTATTACTGACTGTATCACATTTATTACTGACTGCTTCACATTTATTACTGACTGCTCCACATTTATTACTGACTGTATCACATTTATTACTGACTGTTCCACATTTATTTATGACGGCATCACATTTATTACTGACTGCTTCACATTTATTACTGACTGCTCCACATTTATTACTGACTGCTCAACATTTATTACTGACTGCTCCACATTTATTACTGACTGCATCACATGTATTACTGACTGCTTCACATTTATTACTGACTGTATCACATTTATTACTGACTACTCCACATTTATTACTGACTGTATCCCATTTATTACTGACTGTTCCACATTTATTTATGACGGCATCACATTTATTACTGACTGCTTCACATTTATTACTGACTGCTTCACATTTATTACTGACTGATGCACATTTATTACTGACTGTATCACATTTATTACTGACTGCTCCAAATTTTTTACTGACTGATCCACATTTATTACTGACTGCTTCACATTTATTACTGACTGCTCCACATTTATTACTGACTGCTCCACATTTATTACTGACTGCTCCACATTTATTACTGACTGTATCACATTTATTACTGACTGCTCCACATTTATTACTGACTGCTCCCCATTTATTACTGACTGTATCACATTTATTACTGACTGTATCACATTTATTACTGACTGCTTTACATTTATTACTGACTGCTCCACATTTTTTACTGACTGCTCCACATTTATTACTGACTGCTCCACATTTATTACTGACTGCATCACATTTATTACTGACTGCTCCACATTTATTACTGACTGCTCCACATTTATTACAGACTGCATCACATTTATTACTGACTGCTCCACATTTATTACTGACTGCTCCACATTTATTAATGACTGCTCCACATATATTACTGACTGCATCACATTTATTACTGAATGCTTCACATTTATTACTGACTGCTCCACATTTATTACTGACTGCTCCACATTTTTTACTGACTGCTCCACGTTTTTTACTGACTGCTCTACATTTATTACTGACTGCTCCACATTTATTACTGACTGCATCACATTTATTACTGACTGCTTCACATTTATTATTGACTGCTCCACATTTTTTACTGACTGCATCACATTTATTACTGACTGCATTACATTTATTACTGACTGCTCCACATTTATTACTGACTGTATCACATTTATTACTGACTGCTCCACATTTATTACTGACTGTATCACATTTATTACTGACTGCTTAACATTTATTACTGACTGCATCACATTTATTAATGACTGCTCCACATTTATTACTGACTGCTCCACATTTATTAATGACTACTCCACATTTTTTACTGACTTCTCCACATTTATTACTGACTGTAACACATTTATCACTGACTGCTCCACATTTATTACTGACTGCTCCACATTTATTCTGACTGTATCCCATTTGTTACTGACTGCTTCACATTGGTTACTGACTGCTTCACATTTATTACTGACTGCTCCACCTTTATTACTGACTGCTCCACATTTTTTACTGACTGCTCCACATTTATTACTGACTGCTCCACATTTATTACTGACTGCTTCACATTTATTACTGACTGCTCCACATTTATTACTGACTGCTCCACATTTATTACTGACTACATCACATTTATTACTGACTGCTTCACATTTATTACTGACTGCTCCACATTTATTACTGACTGCTCCACATTTATTACTGACTGCATCACATTTATTACTGACTGCTCCACATTTATTACTGACTGCTCCACATGTATTACTGACTGCTTCACATTTATTACTGACTGCTCCACATCTATTACTGACTGCTCCACATTTATTACTGACTGCATCACATTTATTACTGACTGCTCCACATTTATTACTGACTGCTCCACATTTATTACTGACTGCATCACATTTATTACTGACTGCTCCACATTTATTACTGACTGCTCCACATTTATTACTGACTGCTCCACATTTATTACTGAATGTATCACATTTATTACTGACTACTCCACATTTTTTACTGACTTCTCCACATTTATTACTGACTGTAACACATTTATCACTGACTGCTCCACATTTATTACTGACTGCTCCACATTTATTACTGACTGCTCCACATTTATTACTGACTACTCCACATTTTTTACTGACTTCTCCACATTTATTACTGACTGTAACACATTTATCACTGACTGCTCCACATTTATTACTGACTGTATCACATTTATTACTGACTGCTCCACATTTATTACTGACTGCTCCACATTTATTACTGACTGCTTCACATTTATTACTGACTGCTCCACATTTATTACTGACTGCTCCACATTTATTACTGACTGCTCCACATTTATTACTGACTGCATCACATTTATTACTGACTGCTCCACATTTATTACTGACTGCTCCACATGTATTACTGACTGCTTCACATTTATTACTGACTGCTCCACATTTTTAACTGACTGCTCCACATTTATTACTGACTGCATCACATTTATTACTGACTACTCCACATTTTTTACTGACTTCTCCACATTTATTACTGACTGTAACACATTTATCACTGACTGCTCCACATTTATTACTGACTGTATCACATTTATTACTGACTGCTCCACATTTATTACTGACTGCTCCACATTTATTACTGACTGCTTCACATTTATTACTGACTGCTCCACATTTATTACTGACTGCTCCACATTTATTACTGACTGCTCCACATTTATTACTGACTGCATCACATTTATTACTGACTGCTCCACATTTATTACTGACTGCTCCACATGTATTACTGACTGCTTCACATTTATTACTGACTGCTCCACATTTTTTACTGACTGCTCCACATTTATTACTGACTGCATCACATTTATTACTGACTGCTCCACATTTATTACTGACTGCTCCACATTTATTACTGACTGCATCACATTTATTACTGACTGCTCCACATTTATTACTGACTGCTCCACATTTATTACTGACTGCTCCACATTTATTACTGACTGTATCACATTTATTACTGACTGCTCCACATTTATTACTGACTGCATCACATTTATTACTGACTGCTCCACATTTATTACTGACTACTCCACATTTTTTACTGACTTCTCCACATTTATTACTGACTGTAACTCATTTATCACTGACTGCTCCACATTTATTACTGACTGCTCCACATTTATTACTGACTGTATCACATTTATTACTGACTACATCACATTTATTACTGACTGCTCCACATTTATTACTGACTGCATCACATTTATTACTGACTGCTCCACATTTATTACTGACTACTCCACATTTTTTACTGACTTCTCCACATTTATTACTGACTGTAACTCATTTATCACTGACTGCTCCACATTTATTACTGACTGCTCCACATTTATTACTGACTGCATCACATTTATTACTGACTGCTCCACATTTATTACTGACTGCTCCACATTTATTACTGACTGCTCCACATTTATTACTGACTGTATCACATTTATTACTGACTGCTCCACATTTATTACTGACTGCTCCACATTTATTACTGACTGCTTCACATTTATTACTGACTGCTCCACATTTATTACTGACTGCTCCACATTTATTACTGACTGCTTCAAATTTATTACTGACTGCTCCACATTTATTACTGACTGCTCCACATTTATTACTGACTGTATCACATTTATTACTGACTGTATCACATTTAATACTGACTGCTTCACATTTATTACTAACTGCTCCACATTTATTACTTACTGTATCACATTTATTACTGACTGCATCACATTTATTACTGACTGCTCCACATTTATTACTGACTGCTCCACATGTATTACTGACTGCTCCACATTTATTACTGACTGCATCACATTTATTACTGACTGCTCCACATTTATTACTGACTGCTCCACATTTATTACTGACTGTATCACATTTATTACTGACTGTATCACATTTAATACTGACTGCTTCACATTTATTACTGACTGCTCCACATTTATTACTTACTGTATCACATTTATTACTGACTGTATCACATTTATTACTGACTGCTCCACATTTATTACTGACTGCTTCACATTTATTACTGACTGCATCACATTAATTACTGACTGCTCCACATTTATTACTGACTACTCCACATTTCTTACTGACTTCTCCACATTTATTACTGACTACTTCACATTTTTTACTGACTTCTCCACATTTATTACTGACTGTAACACATTTATCACTGACTGCTCCACATTTATTACTGACTGTATCACACTTATTACTGACTGTATCACATTTATTACTGACTGCTTCACATTTATTACTGACTTCTCCACATTTATTACTGACTGCTCCACATTTATTTCTGACTGTTTCACATTTATTACTGACTGCTTCACATTTATTACTGACTGCTCCACATTTATTACTGACTGTATCACATTTATTACTGACTGCTCCACATTTATTTCTGACTGTATCACATTGATTACTGACTGCTTCGCATTTATTACTGACTGCTCTACATTTATTACTGACTGCTCCACATTTATTACTGACTGTATCACATTTATTACTGACTGCTCCACATTTATTACTGACTGCTCCACATTTATTACTGACTGTATCACATTTATTACTGACTGTATCACATTTATTACTGACTGCTTCACATTTATTACTGACTGCTCCACATTTATTACTGACTGCTCCACATTTATTACCGACTGAATCACATTTATTACTGCCTGCATCACTTTTATTACTGACTGCTCCACATTTATTACTGACTGCTCCACATTTATTTCTGACTGTAACACATTTATCACTGACTGCTCCACATTTATTACTGACTGCTCAACATTTGTTACTGACTGCTCCACATTTGTTACTGACTGCATCACATGTATTACTGACTGCTTCACATTTATTACTGACTGTATCACATTAATTACTGACTACTCCACATTTATTACTGACTGTATCACATTTATTACTGACTGTTCCACATTTATTTATGACGGCATCACATTTATTACTGACTGCTTCACATTTATTACTGACTGCTTCACATTTATTACTGACTGATGCACATTTATTACTGACTGTATCACATTTATTACTGACTGCTCCAAATTTTTTACTGACTGATCCACATTTATTACTGACTGCTTCACATTTATTACTGACTGCTCCACATTTATTACTGACTGCTCCACATTTATTACTGACTGCTTAACATTTATTACTGACTGCTCCACATTTATTACTGACTGCTCCACATTTATTACTGACGGCATCACATTTATTACTGACTGCTCCACATTTATTACTGACTGCATCACATTTATTACTGACTACTCTACATTTATTACTGACCGCATCACATTTATTACTGACTACATCACATTTATTACTGACTGCTCCACATTTATTAATGACTGCTCCACATTTATTACTGACTGCATCACATTTATTACTGACTGCTCCACATTTATTACTGACTGCTCCACATTTATTACTGACTGTATCACATTTATTAATTACTGCTCCACATTTAATACTGACTGTATCAGATTTATTACTGACTGCTTCACATTTATTACTGACTGATGCACATCTATTACTGACTGTATCACATTTATTACTGACTGCTCCTTATTTATTACTGACTGTATCACATTTATTACTGACTGCTCCAAATTTTTTACTGACTGCTCCACATTTATTACTGACTGCTCCACATTTATTACTGACTGCTTCACATTTAATACTGACTGCTCCACATTTATAACTGACTGCTCCACATTTATTACTGACTGTATCACATTTATTACTGACTGCTTCACATTTATTACTGACTGCATCACATTTATTACTGACTGCTCCACATTTATTACTGACTGCTTCACATTTATTACTGACTGTATCACATTTATTACTGACTGCTCCAAATTTATTACTGACTGCTCCACATTTATTACTGACTGCATCTCATTTATTACTGACTGCTGCACATTTATTACTGACTGTATCACATTTATTACTGACTGCTCCACATTTATTACTGACTGCTTCACATTTATTACCGACTGCTCCACATTTATTACTGACTGTATCACATTTATTACTGACTGCTTCACATTTATTACTGACTGCTCCACATTTATTACTGACTACTCCACATTTTTTACTGACTGCTCCACATTTATTACTAACTGTATTACATTTATTACTGACTGCTCCACATTTATTACTGACTGCTCCACATTTATTACTGACTATATCACATTTATTACTGACTGCTCCACATTTATTACTGACTGCTCCACATTTATTACTGACTGCTCCACATTTATTACTGACTGCTTCACATTTATTACTGACTGCTCTACATTTATTACTGACTGTATCACATTTATTACTGACTGCTCCACATTTATTTCTGACTGTATCACATTGATTACTGACTGCTTCGCATTTATTACTGACTGCTCTACATTTATTACTGACTGCTCCACATTTATTACTGACTGTATCACATTTATTACTGACTGCTCCACATTTATTACTGACTGCTCCACATTTATTACTGACTGTATCACATTTATTACTGACTGCTCCACATTTATTTCTGACTGTATCACATTGATTACTGACTGCTTCGCATTTATTACTGACTGCTCTACATTTATTACTGACTGCTCCACATTTATTACTGACTGTATCACATTTATTACTGACTGCTCCACATTTATTACTGACTGCTCCACATTTATTACTGACTGTATCACATTTATTACTGACTGTATCACATTTATTACTGACTGCTTCACATTTATTACTGACTGCTCCACATTTATTACTGACTGTATCACATTTATTACTGACTGTTCCACATTTATTTATGACGGCATCACATTTATTACTGACTGCTTCACATTTATTACTGACTGCTCCACATTTATTACTGACTGCTCAACATTTATTACTGACTGCTCCACATTTATTACTGACTGCATCACATGTATTACTGACTGCTTCACATTTATTACTGACTGTATCACATTTATTACTGACTACTCCACATTTATTACTGACTGTATCACATTTATTACTGACTGTTCCACATTTATTTATGACGGCATCACATTTATTACTGACTGCTTCACATTTATTACTGACTGCTTCACATTTATTACTGACTGATGCACATTTATTACTGACTGTATCACATTTATTACTGACTGCTCCAAATTTTTTACTGACTGATCCACATTTATTACTGACTGCTTCACATTTATTACTGACTGCTCCACATTTATTACTGACTGCTCCACATTTATTACTGACTGCTCCACATTTATTACTGACTGCTTAACATTTATTACTGACTGTATCACATTTATTACTGACTGCTCCACATTTTTTACTGACTGCTTTACATTTATTACTGACTGCTCCACATTTATTACTGACTGCTCCACATTTTTTACTGACTGCTCCACATTTATTACTGACTGCTCCACATTTATTACTGACTGCATCACATTTATTACTGACTGCTCCACATTTATTACTGACTGCTCCACATTTATTAATGACTGCTCCACATATATTACTGACTGCATCACATTTATTACTGACTGCTTCACATTTATTACTGACTGCTCCACATTTATTACTGACTGCTCCACATTTTTTACTGACTGCTCCACGTTTTTTACTGACTGCTCCACATTTATTACTGACTGCTCCACATTTATTACTGACTGTATCACATTTATTACCGACTGCTCCACATTTATTACTGACTGTATCACATTTATTACCGACTGCTCCACATTTATTACTGACTGCTCCACATTTATTACTGACTGATCCACATTTATTACTGACTGCTTCACATTTATTACTGACTGCTCCACATTTTTAACTGACTGCTCCACATTTATTACTGACTGCATCACATTTATTACTGACTGCTCCAAATTTAATACTGACTGCTCCACATTTATTACTGACTTCATCACATTTATTACTGACTGCTTCACATTTATTATTGACTGCTCCACATTTTTTACTGACTGCATCACATTTATTACTGACTGCATTACATTTATTACTGACTGCTCCACATTTATTACTGACTGTATCACATTTATTACTGACTGCTCCACATTTATTACTGACTGTATCACATTTATTACTGACTGCTTAACATTTATTACTGACTGCATCACATTTATTAATGACTGCTCCACATTTATTACTGACTGCTCCACATTTATTAATGACTACTCCACATTTTTTACTGACTTCTCCACATTTATTACTGACTGTAACACATTTATCACTGACTGCTCCACATTTATTACTGACTGCTCCACATTTATTCTGACTGTATCCCATTTATTACTGACTGCTTCACATTGATTACTGACTGCTTCACATTTATTACTGACTGCTCCACCTTTATTACTGACTGCTCCACATATTTTACTGACTGCTCCACATTTATTACTGACTGCTCCACATTTATTACTGACTGCTTCACATTTATTACTGACTGCTCCACATTTATTACTGACTGCTCCACATTTATTACTGACTGCATCTCATTTATTACTGACTGCTGCACATTTATTACTGACTGTATCACATTTATTACTGACTGCTCCACATTTATTACTGACTGCTTCACATTTATTACCGACTGCTCCACATTTATTACTGACTGTATCACATTTATTACTGACTGCTTCACATTTATTACTGACTGCTTCACATTTATTACTGACTGCATCACATTTATTACTGACTGCTCCACATTTATTACTGACTGCTTCACATTTATTACTGACTGTATCACATTTATTACTGACTGCTCCAAATTTATTACTGACTGCTCCACATTTATTACTGACTGCATCTCATTTATTACTGACTGCTGCACATTTATTACTGACTGTATCACATTTATTACTGACTGCTCCACATTTATTACTGACTGCTTCACATTTATTACCGACTGCTCCACATTTATTACTGACTGTATCACATTTATTACTGACTGCTTCACATTTATTACTGACTGCTCCACATTTATTACTGACTACTCCACATTTTTTACTGACTGCTCCACATTTATTACTAACTGTATTACATTTATTACTGACTGCTCCACATTTATTACTGACTGCTCCACATTTATTACTGACTATATCACATTTATTACTGACTGCTCCACATTTATTACTGACTGCTCCACATTTATTACTGACTGCTTCACATTTATTACTGACTGCTCCACATTTATTACTGACTGCTTCACATTTATTACTGACTGCTCCACATTTATTACTGACTGTATCACATTTATTACTGACGGCTCCACATTTATTTCTGACTGTATCACATTGATTACTGACTGCTTCGCATTTATTACTGACTGCTCTACATTTATTACTGACTGCTCCACATTTATTACTGACTGTATCACATTTATTACTGACTGCTCCACATTTATTACTGACTGCTCCACATTTATTACTGACTGTATCACATTTATTACTGACTGCTCCACATTTATTTCTGACTGTATCACATTGATTACTGACTGC
Source organism: Engystomops pustulosus (assembly GCF_040894005.1). Lineage (NCBI taxonomy): Eukaryota > Metazoa > Chordata > Amphibia > Anura > Leptodactylidae > Engystomops > Engystomops pustulosus. Next base: position 737,107 of record NC_092416.1, on the reverse strand, counting down.
TTCGCATTTATTACTGACTGCTCTACATTTATTACTGACTGCTCCACATTTATTACTGACTGTATCACATTTATTACTGACTGCTCCACATTTATTACTGACTGCTCCACATTTATTACTGACTGTATCACATTTATTACTGACTGTATCACATTTATTACTGACTGCTTCACATTTATTACTGACTGCTCCACATTTATTACTGACTGTATCACATTTATTACTGACTGTTCCACATTTATTTATGACGGCATCACATTTATTACTGACTGCTTCACATTTATTACTGACTGCTCCACATTTATTACTGACTGCTCAACATTTATTACTGACTGCTCCACATTTATTACTGACTGCATCACATGTATTACTGACTGCTTCACATTTATTACTGACTGTATCACATTTATTACTGACTACTCCACATTTATTACTGACTGTATCACATTTATTACTGACTGTTCCACATTTATTTATGACGGCATCACATTTATTACTGACTGCTTCACATTTATTACTGACTGCTTCACATTTATTACTGACTGATGCACATTTATTACTGACTGTATCACATTTATTACTGACTGCTCCAAATTTTTTACTGACTGATCCACATTTATTACTGACTGCTTCACATTTATTACTGACTGCTCCACATTTATTACTGACTGCTCCACATTTATTACTGACTGCTCCACATTTATTACTGACTGCTTAACATTTATTACTGACTGTATCACATTTATTACTGACTGCTCCACATTTTTTACTGACTGCTTTACATTTATTACTGACTGCTCCACATTTTTTACTGACTGCTCCACATTTATTACTGACTGCTCCACATTTATTACTGACTGCTCCACATTTTTTACTGACTGCTCCACATTTATTACTGACTGCTCCACATTTATTACTGACTGCATCACATTTATTACTGACTGCTCCACATTTATTACTGACTGCTCCACATTTATTAATGACTGCTCCACATATATTACTGACTGCATCACATTTATTACTGACTGCTTCACATTTATTACTGACTGCTCCACATTTATTACTGACTGCTCCACATTTTTTACTGACTGCTCCACGTTTTTTACTGACTGCTCCACATTTATTACTGACTGCTCCACATTTATTACTGACTGTATCACATTTATTACTGACTGCTCCACATTTATTACTGACTGCTCCACATTTATTACTGACTGATCCACATTTATTACTGACTGCTTCACATTTATTACTGACTGCTCCACATTTTTAACTGACTGCTCCACATTTATTACTGACTGCATCACATTTATTACTGACTGCTCCACATTTAATACTGACTGCTCCACATTTATTACTGACTGCATCACATTTATTACTGACTGCTTCACATTTATTTATGACGGCATCACATTTATTACTGACTGCTTCACATTTATTACTGACTGCTTCACATTTATTACTGACTGATGCACATTTATTACTGACTGTATCACATTTATTACTGACTGCTCCACATTTATTACTGACTGCTTCACATTTATTACTGACTGCTCCACATTTATTACTGACTGTATCACATTTATTACTGACGGCTCCACATTTATTTCTGACTGTATCACATTGATTACTGACTGCTTCGCATTTATTACTGACTGCTCTACATTTATTACTGACTGCTCCACATTTATTACTGACTGTATCACATTTATTACTGACTGCTCCACATTTATTACTGACTGCTCCACATTTATTACTGACTGTATCACATTTATTACTGACTGCTCCACATTTATTTCTGACTGTATCACATTGATTACTGACTGCTTCGCATTTATTACTGACTGCTCTACATTTATTACTGACTGCTCCACATTTATTACTGACTGTATCACATTTATTACTGACTGCTCCACATTTATTACTGACTGCTCCACATTTATTACTGACTGTATCACATTTATTACTGACTGTATCACATTTATTACTGACTGCTTCACATTTATTACTGACTGCTCCACATTTATTACTGACTGTATCACATTTATTACTGACTGTTCCACATTTATTTATGACGGCATCACATTTATTACTGACTGCTTCACATTTATTACTGACTGCTCCACATTTATTACTGACTGCTCAACATTTATTACTGACTGCTCCACATTTATTACTGACTGCATCACATGTATTACTGACTGCTTCACATTTATTACTGACTGTATCACATTTATTACTGACTACTCCACATTTATTACTGACTGTATCACATTTATTACTGACTGTTCCACATTTATTTATGACGGCATCACATTTATTACTGACTGCTTCACATTTATTACTGACTGCTTCACATTTATTACTGACTGATGCACATTTATTACTGACTGTATCACATTTATTACTGACTGCTCCAAATTTTTTACTGACTGATCCACATTTATTACTGACTGCTTCACATTTATTACTGACTGCTCCACATTTATTACTGACTGCTCCACATTTATTACTGACTGCTCCACATTTATTACTGACTGCTTAACATTTATTACTGACTGTATCACATTTATTACTGACTGCTCCACATTTTTTACTGACTGCTTTACATTTATTACTGACTGCTCCACATTTTTTACTGACTGCTCCACATTTATTACTGACTGCTCCACATTTATTACTGACTGCTCCACATTTTTTACTGACTGCTCCACATTTATTACTGACTGCTCCACATTTATTACTGACTGCATCACATTTATTACTGACTGCTCCACATTTATTACTGACTGCTCCACATTTATTAATGACTGCTCCACATATATTACTGACTGCATCACATTTATTACTGACTGCTTCACATTTATTACTGACTGCTCCACATTTATTACTGACTGCTCCACATTTTTTACTGACTGCTCCACGTTTTTTACTGACTGCTCCACATTTATTACTGACTGCTCCACATTTATTACTGACTGTATCACATTTATTACTGACTGCTCCACATTTATTACTGACTGCTCCACATTTATTACTGACTGATCCACATTTATTACTGACTGCTTCACATTTATTACTGACTGCTCCACATTTTTAACTGACTGCTCCACATTTATTACTGACTGCATCACATTTATTACTGACTGCTCCACATTTAATACTGACTGCTCCACATTTATTACTGACTGCATCACATTTATTACTGACTGCTTCACATTTATTTATGACGGCATCACATTTATTACTGACTGCTTCACATTTATTACTGACTGCTTCACATTTATTACTGACTGATGCACATTTATTACTGACTGTATCACATTTATTACTGACTGCTCCAAATTTTTTACTGACTGATCCACATTTATTACTGACTGCTTCACATTTATTACTGACTGCTCCACATTTATTACTGACTGCTCCACATTTATTACTGACTGCTCCACATTTATTACTGACTGCTCCACATTTATTACTGACGGCATCACATTTATTACTGACTGCTCCACATTTATTACTGACTGCATCACATTTATTACTGACTACTCTACATTTATTACTGACCGCATCACATTTATTACTGACTACATCACATTTATTACTGACTGCTCCACATTTATTAATGACTGCTCCACATTTATTACTGACTGCATCACATTTATTACTGACTGCTCCACATTTATTACTGACTGCTCCACATTTATTACTGACTTTATCACATTTATTAATTACTGCTCCACATTTAATACTGACTGTATCAGATTTATTACTGACTGCTTCACATTTATTACTGACTGATGCACATCTATTACTGACTGTATCACATTTATTACTGACTGCTCCTTATTTATTACTGACTGTATCACATTTATTACTGACTGCTCCAAATTTTTTACTGACTGCTCCACATTTATTACTGACTGCTCCACATTTATTACTGACTGCTTCACATTTAATACTGACTGCTCCACATTTATAACTGACTGCTCCACATTTATTACTGACTGTATCACATTTATTACTGACTGCTTCACATTTATTACTGACTGCATCACATTTATTACTGACTGCTCCACATTTATTACTGACTGCTTCACATTTATTACTGACTGTATCACATTTATTACTGACTGCTCCAAATTTATTACTGACTGCTCCACATTTATTACTGACTGCATCTCATTTATTACTGACTGCTGCACATTTATTACTGACTGTATCACATTTATTACTGACTGCTCCACATTTATTACTGACTGCTTCACATTTATTACCGACTGCTCCACATTTATTACTGACTGTATCACATTTATTACTGACTGCTTCACATTTATTACTGACTGCTCCACATTTATTACTGACTACTCCACATTTTTTACTGACTGCTCCACATTTATTACTAACTGTATTACATTTATTACTGACTGCTCCACATTTATTACTGACTGCTCCACATTTATTACTGACTATATCACATTTATTACTGACTGCTCCACATTTATTACTGACTGCTCCACATTTATTACTGACTGCTCCACATTTATTACTGACTGCTTCACATTTATTACTGACTGCTCTACATTTATTACTGACTGTATCACATTTATTACTGACTGCTCCACATTTATTTCTGACTGTATCACATTGATTACTGACTGCTTCGCATTTATTACTGACTGCTCTACATTTATTACTGACTGCTCCACATTTATTACTGACTGTATCACATTTATTACTGACTGCTCCACATTTATTACTGACTGCTCCACATTTATTACTGACTGTATCACATTTATTACTGACTGCTCCACATTTATTTCTGACTGTATCACATTGATTACTGACTGCTTCGCATTTATTACTGACTGCTCTACATTTATTACTGACTGCTCCACATTTATTACTGACTGTATCACATTTATTACTGACTGCTCCACATTTATTACTGACTGCTCCACATTTATTACTGACTGTATCACATTTATTACTGACTGTATCACATTTATTACTGACTGCTTCACATTTATTACTGACTGCTCCACATTTATTACTGACTGTATCACATTTATTACTGACTGTTCCACATTTATTTATGACGGCATCACATTTATTACTGACTGCTTCACATTTATTACTGACTGCTCCACATTTATTACTGACTGCTCAACATTTATTACTGACTGCTCCACATTTATTACTGACTGCATCACATGTATTACTGACTGCTTCACATTTATTACTGACTGTATCACATTTATTACTGACTACTCCACATTTATTACTGACTGTATCACATTTATTACTGACTGTTCCACATTTATTTATGACGGCATCACATTTATTACTGACTGCTTCACATTTATTACTGACTGCTTCACATTTATTACTGACTGATGCACATTTATTACTGACTGTATCACATTTATTACTGACTGCTCCAAATTTTTTACTGACTGATCCACATTTATTACTGACTGCTTCACATTTATTACTGACTGCTCCACATTTATTACTGACTGCTCCACATTTATTACTGACTGCTCCACATTTATTACTGACTGCTTAACATTTATTACTGACTGTATCACATTTATTACTGACTGCTCCACATTTTTTACTGACTGCTTTACATTTATTACTGACTGCTCCACATTTATTACTGACTGCTCCACATTTTTTACTGACTGCTCCACATTTATTACTGACTGCTCCACATTTATTACTGACTGCATCACATTTATTACTGACTGCTCCACATTTATTACTGACTGCTCCACATTTATTAATGACTGCTCCACATATATTACTGACTGCATCACATTTATTACTGACTGCTTCACATTTATTACTGACTGCTCCACATTTATTACTGACTGCTCCACATTTTTTACTGACTGCTCCACGTTTTTTACTGACTGCTCCACATTTATTACTGACTGCTCCACATTTATTACTGACTGTATCACATTTATTACCGACTGCTCCACATTTATTACTGACTGTATCACATTTATTACCGACTGCTCCACATTTATTACTGACTGCTCCACATTTATTACTGACTGATCCACATTTATTACTGACTGCTTCACATTTATTACTGACTGCTCCACATTTTTAACTGACTGCTCCACATTTATTACTGACTGCATCACATTTATTACTGACTGCTCCACATTTAATACTGACTGCTCCACATTTATTACTGACTTCATCACATTTATTACTGACTGCTTCACATTTATTATTGACTGCTCCACATTTTTTACTGACTGCATCACATTTATTACTGACTGCATTACATTTATTACTGACTGCTCCACATTTATTACTGACTGTATCACATTTATTACTGACTGCTCCACATTTATTACTGACTGTATCACATTTATTACTGACTGCTTAACATTTATTACTGACTGCATCACATTTATTAATGACTGCTCCACATTTATTACTGACTGCTCCACATTTATTAATGACTACTCCACATTTTTTACTGACTTCTCCACATTTATTACTGACTGTAACACATTTATCACTGACTGCTCCACATTTATTACTGACTGCTCCACATTTATTCTGACTGTATCCCATTTATTACTGACTGCTTCACATTGATTACTGACTGCTTCACATTTATTACTGACTGCTCCACCTTTATTACTGACTGCTCCACATATTTTACTGACTGCTCCACATTTATTACTGACTGCTCCACATTTATTACTGACTGCTTCACATTTATTACTGACTGCTCCACATTTATTACTGACTGCTCCACATTTATTACTGACTGCATCTCATTTATTACTGACTGCTGCACATTTATTACTGACTGTATCACATTTATTACTGACTGCTCCACATTTATTACTGACTGCTTCACATTTATTACCGACTGCTCCACATTTATTACTGACTGTATCACATTTATTACTGACTGCTTCACATTTATTACTGACTGCTTCACATTTATTACTGACTGCATCACATTTATTACTGACTGCTCCACATTTATTACTGACTGCTTCACATTTATTACTGACTGTATCACATTTATTACTGACTGCTCCAAATTTATTACTGACTGCTCCACATTTATTACTGACTGCATCTCATTTATTACTGACTGCTGCACATTTATTACTGACTGTATCACATTTATTACTGACTGCTCCACATTTATTACTGACTGCTTCACATTTATTACCGACTGCTCCACATTTATTACTGACTGTATCACATTTATTACTGACTGCTTCACATTTATTACTGACTGCTCCACATTTATTACTGACTACTCCACATTTTTTACTGACTGCTCCACATTTATTACTAACTGTATTACATTTATTACTGACTGCTCCACATTTATTACTGACTGCTCCACATTTATTACTGACTATATCACATTTATTACTGACTGCTCCACATTTATTACTGACTGCTCCACATTTATTACTGACTGCTCCACATTTATTACTGACTGCTTCACATTTATTACTGACTGCTCCACATTTATTACTGACTGCTTCACATTTATTACTGACTGCTCCACATTTATTACTGACTGTATCACATTTATTACTGACGGCTCCACATTTATTTCTGACTGTATCACATTGATTACTGACTGCTTCGCATTTATTACTGACTGCTCTACATTTATTACTGACTGCTCCACATTTATTACTGACTGTATCACATTTATTACTGACTGCTCCACATTTATTACTGACTGCTCCACATTTATTACTGACTGTATCACATTTATTACTGACTGCTCCACATTTATTTCTGACTGTATCACATTGATTACTGACTGCTTCGCATTTATTACTGACTGCTCTACATTTATTACTGACTGCTCCACATTTATTACTGACTGTATCACATTTATTACTGACTGCTCCACATTTATTACTGACTGCTCCACATTTATTACTGACTGTATCACATTTATTACTGACTGTATCACATTTATTACTGACTGCTTCACATTTATTACTGACTGCTCCACATTTATTACTGACTGTATCACATTTATTACTGACTGTTCCACATTTATTTATGACGGCATCACATTTATTACTGACTGCTTCACATTTATTACTGACTGCTCCACATTTATTACTGACTGCTCAACATTTATTACTGACTGCTCCACATTTATTACTGACTGCATCACATGTATTACTGACTGCTTCACATTTATTACTGACTGTATCACATTTATTACTGACTACTCCACATTTATTACTGACTGTATCACATTTATTACTGACTGTTCCACATTTATTTATGACGGCATCACATTTATTACTGACTGCTTCACATTTATTACTGACTGCTTCACATTTATTACTGACTGATGCACATTTATTACTGACTGTATCACATTTATTACTGACTGCTCCAAATTTTTTACTGACTGATCCACATTTATTACTGACTGCTTCACATTTATTACTGACTGCTCCACATTTATTACTGACTGCTCCACATTTATTACTGACTGCTCCACATTTATTACTGACTGCTTAACATTTATTACTGACTGTATCACATTTATTACTGACTGCTCCACATTTTTTACTGACTGCTTTACATTTATTACTGACTGCTCCACATTTTTTACTGACTGCTCCACATTTATTACTGACTGCTCCACATTTATTACTGACTGCTCCACATTTTTTACTGACTGCTCCACATTTATTACTGACTGCTCCACATTTATTACTGACTGCATCACATTTATTACTGACTGCTCCACATTTATTACTGACTGCTCCACATTTATTAATGACTGCTCCACATATATTACTGACTGCATCACATTTATTACTGACTGCTTCACATTTATTACTGACTGCTCCACATTTATTACTGACTGCTCCACATTTTTTACTGACTGCTCCACGTTTTTTACTGACTGCTCCACATTTATTACTGACTGCTCCACATTTATTACTGACTGTATCACATTTATTACTGACTGCTCCACATTTATTACTGACTGCTCCACATTTATTACTGACTGATCCACATTTATTACTGACTGCTTCACATTTATTACTGACTGCTCCACATTTTTAACTGACTGCTCCACATTTATTACTGACTGCATCACATTTATTACTGACTGCTCCACATTTAATACTGACTGCTCCACATTTATTACTGACTGCATCACATTTATTACTGACTGCTTCACATTTATTATTGACTGCTCCACATTTTTTACTGACTGCATCACATTTATTACTGACTGCATTACATTTATTACTGACTGCTCCACATTTATTACTGACTGTATCACATTTATTACTGACTGCTCCACATTTATTACTGACTGTATCACATTTATTACTGACTGCTTAACATTTATTACTGACTGCATCACATTTATTAATGACTGCTCCACATTTATTACTGACTGCTCCACATTTATTAATGACTACTCCACATTTTTTACTGACTTCTCCACATTTATTACTGACTGTAACACATTTATCACTGACTGCTCCACATTTATTACTGACTGCTCCACATTTATTCTGACTGTATCCCATTTATTACTGACTGCTTCACATTGATTACTGACTGCTTCACATTTATTACTGACTGCTCCACCTTTATTACTGACTGCTCCACATATTTTACTGACTGCTCCACATTTATTACTGACTGCTCCACATTTATTACTGACTGCTTCACATTTATTACTGACTGCTCCACATTTATTACTGACTGCTCCACATTTATTACTGACTACATCACATTTATTACTGACTGCTTCACATTTATTACTGACTGCTCCACATTTATTACTGACTGCTTCACATTTATTACTGACTGCATCACATTTATTACTGACTGCTCCACATTTATTACTGACTGCTCCACATGTATTACTGACTGCTTCACATTTATTACTGACTGCTCCACATTTATTACTGACTGCATCACATTTATTACTGACTGCTCCACATTTATTCCTGACTGCTCCACATTTATAACTGACTGCTCCACATTTATTACTGACTGCTCCACATTTATTACTGACTGCTTCACATTTAATACTGACTGCTCCACATTTATAACTGACTGCTCCACATTTATTACTGACTGTATCACATTTATTACTGACTGCTCCTTATTTATTACTGACTGTATCACATTTATTACTGACTGCTCCAAATTTTTTACTGACTGCTCCACATTTATTACTGACTGCTCCACATTTATTACTGACTGCTTCACATTTAATACTGACTGCTCCACATTTATAACTGACTGCTCCACATTTATTACTGACTGTATCACATTTATTACTGACTGCTTCACATTTATTACTGACTGCATCACATTTATTACTGACTGCTCCACATTTATTACTGACTGCTTCACATTTATTACTGACTGTATCACATTTATTACTGACTGCTCCAAATTTATTACTGACTGCTCCACATTTATTACTGACTGCATCTCATTTATTACTGACTGCTGCACATTTATTACTGACTGTATCACATTTATTACTGACTGCTCCACATTTATTACTGACTGCTTCACATTTATTACCGACTGCTCCACATTTATTACTGACTGTATCACATTTATTACTGACTGCTTCACATTTATTACTGACTGCTCCACATTTATTACTGACTACTCCACATTTTTTACTGACTGCTCGACATTTATTACTAACTGTATTACATTTATTACTGACTGCTCCACATTTATTACTGACTGCTCCACATTTATTACTGACTATATCACATTTATTACTGACTTCTCCACATTTATTACTGACTGCTCCACATTTATTACTGACTGCATCACATTTATTACTGACTGCTCCACATTTATTACTGACTGTATCACATTTATTATTGACTGCTTCACATTGATTACTGACTGCTCCACATTTATTACTGACTGCTTCACATTTATTACTGACTGCTCCACATTTATTACTGACTGTATCACATTTATTACTGACTGCTCCACATTTATTTCTGACTGTATCACATTGATTACTGACTGCTTCGCATTTATTACTTACTGCTCTACATTTATTACTGACTGCTCCACATTTATTACTGACTGTATCACATTTATTACTGACTGCTCCACATTTATTACAGACTGCATCACATTTATTACTGACTGTATCACATTTATTACTGACTGCTCCACATTTATTTCTGACTGTATCACATTGATTACTGACTGCTTCGCATTTATTACTGACTGCTCTACATTTATTACTGACTGCTCCACATTTATTACTGACTGTATCACATTTATTACTGACTGCTCCACATTTATTACTGACTGCATCACATTTATTACTGACTGCTCCACATTTATTACTGACTGTATCACATTTATTATTGACTGCTTCACATTGATTACTGACTGCTCCACATTTATTACTGACTGCTTCACATTTATTACTGACTGCTCCACATTTATTACTGACTGTATCACATTTATTACTGACTGCTCCACATTTATTTCTGACTGTATCACATTGATTACTGACTGCTTCGCATTTATTACTGACTGCTCTACATTTATTACTGACTGCTCCACATTTATTACTGACTGTATCACATTTATTACTGACTGCTCCACATTTATTACTGACTGCTCCACATTTATTACTGACTGTATCACATTTATTACTGACTGTATCACATTTATTACTGACTGCTTCACATTTATTACTGACTGCTCCACATTTATTACTGACTGTATCACATTTATTACTGACTGTTCCACATTTATTTATGACGGCATCACATTTATTACTGACTGCTTCACATTTATTACTGACTGCTCCACATTTATTACTGACTGCTCAACATTTATTACTGACTGCTCCACATTTATTACTGACTGCATCACATGTATTACTGACTGCTTCACATTTATTACTGACTGTATCACATTTATTACTGACTACTCCACATTTATTACTGACTGTATCACATTTATTACTGACTGTTCCACATTTATTTATGACAGCATCACATTTATTACTGACTGCTTCACATTTATTACTGACTGCTTCACATTTATTACTGACTGATGCACATTTATTACTGACTGTATCACATTTATTACTGACTGCTCCAAATTTTTTACTGACTGATCCACATTTATTACTGACTGCTTCACATTTATTACTGACTGCTCCACATTTATTACTGACTGCTCCACATTTATTACTGACTGCTCCACATTTATTACTGACTGTATCACATTTATTACTGACTGCTTTACATTTATTACTGACTGCTCCACATTTTTTACTGACTGCTTTACATTTACTACTGACTGCTCCACATTTTTTACTGACTGCTCCACATTTATTACTGACTGCTCCACATTTATTACTGACTGCATCACATTTATTACTGACTGCTCCACATTTATTACTGACTGCTCCACATTTATTACAGACTGCATCACATTTATTACTGACTGCTCCACATGTATTACTGACTGCTCCACATTTATTAATGACTGCTCCACATATATTACTGACTGCATCACATTTATTACTGACTGCTTCACATTTATTACTGACTGCTCCACATTTATTACTGACTGCTCCACATTTATTACAGACTGCATCACATTTATTACTGACTGCTCCACATTTATTACTGACTGCTCCACATTTATTACTGACTGTATCACATTTATTACTGACTGCTCCACATTTATTACTGACTGATCCACATTTATTACTGACTGCTTCACATTTATTACTGACTGCTCCACATGTTTAACTGACTGCTCCACATTTATTACTGACTGCATCACATTTATTACTGACTGCTCCACATTTAATGCTGACTGCTCCACATTTATTACTGACTGCATCACATTTATTACTGACTGCTTCACATTTATTATTGACTGCTCCACATTTTTTACTGACTGCATCACATTTATTACTGACTGCATTACATTTATTACTGACTGCTCCACATTTATTACTGACTGTATCACATTTATTACTGACTGCTCCACATTTATTACTGACTGTATCACATTTATTACTGACTGCTTAACAATTATTACTGACTGCATCACATTTATTAATGACTGCTCCACATTTATTACTGACTGCTCCACATTTATTAATGACTACTCCACATTTTTTACTGACTTCTCCACATTTATTACTGACTGTAACACATTTATCACTGACTGCTCCACATTTATTACTGACTGCTCCACATTTATTCTGACTGTATCCCATTTATTACTGACTGCTTCACATTGATTACTGACTGCTTCACATTTATTACTGACTGCTCCACCTTTATTACTGACTGCTCCACATTTTTTACTGACTGCTCCACATTTATTACTGACTGCTCCACATTTATTACTGACTGCTTCACATTTATTACTGACTGCTCCACATTTATTACTGACTGCTCCACATTTATTACTGACTACATCACATTTATTACTGACTGCTTCACATTTATTACTGACTGCTCCACATTTATTACTGACTGCATCACATTTATTACTGACTGCTCCACATTTATTACTGACTGCTCCACATGTATTACTGACTGCTTCACATTTATTACTGACTGCTCCACATTTATTACTGACTGCATCACATTTATTACTGACTGCTCCACATTTATTACTGACTGCATCACATTTATTACTGACTGCTCCACATTTATTACTGACTGCTCCACATTTATTACTGACTGCTCCACATTTAATACTGACTGTATCACATTTATTACTGACTGCTCCACATTTATTACTGACTGCATCACATTTATTACTGACTGCTCCACATTTATTACTGACTACTCCACATTTTTTACTGACTTCTCCACATTTATTACTGACTGTAACACATTTATCACTGACTGCTCCACATTTATTACTGACTGCTCCACATTTATTACTGACTGCTCCACATTTATTACTGACTGCTTCACATTTATTACTGACTGCTCCACATTTATTACTGACTGCTCCACATTTATTACTGACTGCATCACATTTATTACTGACTGCTCCACATTTATTACTGACTGCTCCACATGTATTACTGACTGCTTCACATTTATTACTGACTGCTCCACATTTATTACTGACTGCTCCACATTTATTACTGACTGCTCCACATTTATTACTGACTGCATCACATTTATTACTGACTGCTCCACATTTATTACTGACTGCTCCACATGTATTACTGACTGCTTCACATTTATTACTGACTGCTCCACATTTATTACTGACTGCTCCACATTTATTACTGACTGCATCACATTTATTACTGACTGCTCCACATTTATTACTGACTGCTCCACATTTATTACTGACTGCATCACATTTATTACTGACTGCTCCACATTTATTACTGACTGCTCCACATTTATTACTGACTGTATCACATTTATTACTGACTGCTCCACATTTATTACTGACTGCATCACATTTATTACTGACTGCTCCACATTTATTACTGACTGCTCCACATTTATTACTGACTGCTCCACATTTATTACTGACTGCTCCACATTTATTACTGACTGTATCACACTTATTACTGACTGTATCACATTTATTACTGACTGCTTCACATTTATTACTGACTTCTCCACATTTTTTACTGACTGCTCCACATTTATTTCTGACTGTTTTACATTTATTACTGACTGCTTCACATTTATTACTGACTGCTCCACATTTATTACTGACTGTATCACATTTATTACTGACTGCTCCACATTTATTTCTGACTGTATCACATTGATTACTGACTGCTTCGCATTTATTACTGACTGCTCTACATTTATTACTGACTGCTCCACATTTATTACTGACTGTATCACATTTATTACTGACTGCTCCACATTTATTACTGACTGCTCCACATTTATTACTGACTGCTACACATTTATTACTGACTGCTCCACATTTATTACTGACTGCATCACATTTATTACTGACTGCTACACATTTATTACTGACTGCTTCACATTTATTACTGACTGCTCCACATTTATTACTGACTGCTCCACATTTATTACCGACTGAATCACATTTATTACTGCCTGCATCACTTTTATTACTGACTGCTCCACATTTATTACTGACTGCTCCACATTTATTTCTGACTGCTCCACATTTATCACTGACTGCTCCACATTTATTACTGACTGCTCAACATTTATTACTGACTGCTCCACATTTATTACTGACTGCATCACATGTATTACTGACTGCTTCACATTTATTACTGACTGTATCACATTTATTACTGACTACTCCACATTTATTACTGACTGTATCACATTTATTACTGACTGTTCCACATTTATTTATGACGGCATCACATTTATTACTGACTGCTTCACATTTATTACTGACTGCTTCACATTTATTACTGACTGATGCACATTTATTACTGACTGTATCACATTTATTACTGACTGCTCCACATTTATTACTGACTGCTCCACATTTATTACTGACTGCTCCACATTTTTTACTGACTGCTCCATATTTATTACTGACTGCTCCACATTTATTACTGACTGCTTAACATTTATTACTGACTGCATCACATTTATTACTGACTGCTCCACATTTATTACTGACTGCTCCACATTTATTACTGACTGCATCACATTTATTACTGACTGCTCCACATTTATTACTGACTGCTCCACATTTATTACTGACTGCATCACATTTATTACTGACTGCTCCACATTTATTACTGACTGCTCCACATTTATTACTGACTGTATCCCATTTATTACTGACTGTATCACATTTATTATTGACTGCTTCACATTTATTACAAACTGCTCCACATTTATTACTGACTGCTCAACATTTATTACTGACTGCTCCACATTTTTTACTGACTGCTCTACATTTATTACTGACTGTATCACATTTATTACTGACTGCTTCACATTTATTACTGACTGCTCCACATTTATTACTGACTGCATCACATTTATTATTGACTGCTTCACATTTATTACAAACTGCTCCACATTTATTACTGACTGCTCAACATTTATTACTGACTGCTCCACATTTTTTACTGACTGCTCTACATTTATTACTGACTGCTTCACATTTATTACTGACTGCTCCACATTTATTACTGACTGCTCCACATTTATTACTGACTGCATCACATTTATTACTGACTGTATCACATTTATTACTGACTGCTCCACATTTATTACTGACTGCATCACATTTATTACTGACTGCTCCACATTTATTACTGACTGCTCCACATTTATTACTGACTGCTCCACATTTATTACTGACTGCTTCACATTTATTACTGACTGCTCCACATTTATTACTGACTACATCACATTTATTACTGACTGCTTCACATTTATTACTGACTGCTCCACATTTATTACTGACTACATCACATTTATTACTGACTGCTCCACATTTATTACTGACTACATCACATTTATTACTGACTGCTTCACATTTATTACTGACTGCTCCACATTTATTACTGACTGCTCCACATTTATTACTGACTGCTCCACATTTATTACTGACTGCTCCATATGTATTACTGACTGCTTCACATTTATTACTGACTGCTCCACATTTATTACTGACTGCATCACATTTATTACTAACTACTCCACATTTTTTACTGACTTCTCCACATTTATTACTGACTACATCACATTTATTACTGACTGCTCCACATTTATTACTGACTACATCACATTTATTACTGACTGCTTCACATTTATTACTGACTGCTCCACATTTATTACTGACTGCTCCACATTTATTACTGACTGCTCCATATGTATTACTGACTGCTTCACATTTATTACTGACTGCTCCACATTTATTACTGACTGCATCACATTTATTACTAACTACTCCACATTTTTTACTGACTTCTCCACATTTATTACTGACTGTATCACATTTATTACTGACTGCTTCACATTGATTACTGACTGCTCCACATTTATTACTGACTGCTTCACATTTGTTACTGACTGCTCCAAATTTATTACTGGCTGCTCCACATTTTTTACTGACTGGTCCACATTTATTACTGACTGCTCCACATTTATTACTGACTGCTTCACATTTATTACTGACTGCTCCACATTTATTACTGACTGCTCCACATTTATTACTGACTACATCACATTTATTACTGACTGATCCACATTTATTACTGACTATATCACATTTATTACTGACTGCACCACATTTATTACTGACTGCATCACATTTATTACTGACTGCTTAACATTTATTACTGACTGATCCACATTTATTACTGACTGCTTAACATTTATTACTGACTGTTTCACATTTATTACTGACTGCTCCACATTTATTACTGACTGCTCCACATTTATTACTGACTACATCACATTTATTACTGACTGATCCACATTTATTACTGACTGTATCACATTTATTACTGACTGCACCACATTTATTACTGACTGCATCACATTTATTACTGACTGCTTAACATTTATTACTGACTGATCCACATTTATTACTGACTGCTTAACATTTATTACTGACTGTTTCACATTTATTACTGACTGCTCCACATTTATTAATGACTGCTCCACATTTATTACTGACAGCATCACATTTGATACTGACTGCTCCACATTTATTACTGACTGCTCCACATTTATTACTGACTGTGTCACATTTATTACTGACTGCTCCACATTTATTACTGACTGCATCACATTTATTACTGACTGCTCCACATTTATTACTGACTGTATCACATTTATTACTGACTGCTCCACATTTATTAATGACTGCTCCACATTTATTACTGACGGCATCACATTTATTACTGACTGCTGCACATTTATTACTGACTGCTCCACATTTATTACTGACTGTGTCACATTTATTACTGACTGTATCACATTTATTACTGACTGCTCCACATTTATTACTGACTGTATCACATTTATTACTGACTGCTCCACATTTATTATTGACTGCTCCACATTTATTACTGACTGCTCCACATTTAATACTGACTGCTCCACATTTATTACTGACTGTATCACATTTATTACTGACTGCTTCACATTTATTACTGACTGCTCCACATTTATTACTGTCTGTATCACATTTATTACTGACTGATACACATTTATTACTGACTACATCATATTTATTACTGACTGTATCACATTTATTACTGACTGCTGCACAATTATTACTGACTGCTCCACATTTATTAATGACTGCTCCACATTTATTACTAACTACTCCACATTTTTTACTGACTGCTCCACATTTATTACTGACTGTATCACATTTATTACTGACTGCTTCACATTGATTACTGACTGCTCCACATTTATTACTGTCTGCTTCACATTTGTTACTGACTGCTCCAAATTTATTACTGGCTGCTCCACATTTTTTACTGACTGCTCCACATTTATTACTGACTGCTCCACATTTATTACTGACTGCTCCACATTTATTACTTTCTGCATCACATTTATTACTGACTGTATCACATTTATTACTGACTGCTTCACATTTATTACTGACTGCTTCACAGTTATTACTGACTGCATCACATTTATTACTGACTGCTCCACATTTATTACTGACTGCTCCACATTTATTACTGACTGTATCACATTTATTACTGACTGCTTCACATTTATTACTGAATGCTCCACATTTATTACTGACTGCTCAACATTTATTACTGACTGCATCACATTTATTACTGACTGCTCCACATTTATTACTGACTGCATCACATTTATTACTGACTGTATCAAATTTATTACTGACTGCTCCACATTTATTACTGACTGTATCACATTTATTACTGACTGCTTCACATTTATTACTGACTGCTCCACATTTATTACTGACTGTATCACATTTATTACTGACTACTCCACATTTATTACTGACTGCTCCACATTTATTACTGACTGTATCACATTTATTACTGACTGCTTCACATTTATTACTGACTGCTCCAAATTTATTACTGACTGCATCACATTTATTACTGACTGCTCCACATTTATTACTGACTGCATCACATTTATTACTGACTGTATCACATTTATTACTGACTGTATCACATTTATTACTGACTGCTCCACATTTATTACTGACTGCTCCACATTTATTACTGACTGCTAAACCTTTTTTACTGACTGCTCCACATTTATTACTGACTGCTCCACATTTATTACTGACTGCTTCACATTTATTACTGACTGCTCCACATTTATTACTGACTGCTCCACATTTATTACTGACTGCATCACATTTATTACTGACTGCTCCACATTTATTACTGACTGCTCCACATTTATTACTGACTGCTCCACATTTTTTACTGACTGCTCCATATTTATTACTGACTGCTCCACATTTATTACTGACTGCTTCACATTTATTACTGACTGCATCACATTTATTACTGACTGCTCCACATTTATTACTGACTGCTCCACATTTATTACTGACTGCATCACATTTATTACTGACTGCTCCACATTTATTACTGACTGCTCCACATTTATTACTGACTGCATCACATTTATTACTGACTGCTCCACATTTATTACTGACTGCTCCACATTTATTACTGACTGTATCCCATTTATTACTGACTGTATCACATTTATTATTGACTGCTTCACATTTATTACAAACTGCTCCACATTTATTACTGACTGCTCAACATTTATTACTGACTGCTCCACATTTTTTACTGACTGCTCTACATTTATTACTGACTGTATCACATTTATTACTGACTGCTTCACATGTATTACTGACTGCTCCACATTTATTACTGACTGCTCCACATTTATTACTGACTGCATCACATTTATTACTGACTGTAACACATTTATTACTGACTGTATCACATTTATTACTGACTGCTCCACATTTATTACTGACTGCTCCACATTTTTTACTGACTGCTCCACATTTATTACTGACTGCTCCACATTTATTACTGACTGCATCACATTTATTACTGACTGCTCCACATTTATTACTGACTGCTCCACATGTATTACTGACTGCTTCACATTTATTACTGACTGCTCCACATTTATTAATGACTGCTCCACATTTATTACTAACTACTCCACATTTTTTTACTGACTTCTCCACATTTATTACTGACTGTATCACATTTATTACTGACTGCTTCACATTGATTACTGACTGCTCCACATTTATTACTGACTGCTTCACATTTGTTACTGACTGCTCCAAATTTATTTCTGGCTGCTCCACATTTTTTACTGACTGGTCCACATTTATTACTGACTGCTCCACATTTATTACTGACTGCTTCACATTTATTACTGACTGCTCCACATTTATTACTGACTGCTCCACATTTATTACTGACTACATCACATTTATTACTGACTGATCCACATTTATTACTGACTACTCCACAATTATTACTGACTGCTTAACATTTATTACTGACTGTTTCACATTTATTACTGACTGCTCCACATTTATTAATGACTGCTCCACATTTATTACTGACAGCATCACATTTATTACTGACTGCTCCACATTTATTACTGACTGTGTCACATTTATTACTGACTGTGTCACATTTATTACTGACTGTATCACATTTATTACTGACTGTATCACATTTATTACTGACTGCTCCACATTTATTACTGACTGCTCCACATTTATTATTGACTGCTCCACATTTATTACTGACTGCATCACATTTATTACTGACTGCTCCACAATTATTAATGACTGCTCCACATTTATTACTGACTGCTCCACATTTATTACTGACTGTATCACATTTATTACTGACTGCTTCACATTTATTACTGACTGCTCCACATTTATTACTGTCTGTATCACATTTATTACTGACTGCTACACATTTATTACTGACTACATCATATTTATTACTGACTGTATCACATTTATTACTGACTGTATCACATTTATTACTGACTGCTCCACATTTATTATTGACTGCTCCACATTTATTACTGACTGCATCACATTTATTACTGACTGCTCCACATTTATTAATGACTGCTCCACATTTATTACTAACTACTCCACATTTTTTACTGACTGCTCCACATTTATTACTGACTGTATCACATTTATTACTGACTGCTTCACATTGATTACTGACTGCTCCACATTTATTACTGACTGCTTCACATTTGCTACTGACTGCTCCAAATTTATTACTGGCTGCTCCACATTTTTTACTGACTGCTCCACATTTATTACTGACTGCTCCACATTTATTACTGACTGCTCCACATTTATTACTAACTGCATCACATTTATTACTGACTGTATCACATTTATTACTGACTGCTTCACATTTATTACTGACTGCTTCACAGTTATTACTGACTGCATCACATTTATTACTGACTGCTCCACATTTATTACTGACTGCTCCACATTTATTACTGACTGTATCACATTTATTACTGACTGCTTCACATTTATTACTGACTGCCCCACATTTATTACTGACTGCTCAACATTTATTACTGACTGCATCACATTTATTACTGACTGCTTCACATTTATTACTGACTGCATCACATTTATTACTGACTGTATCAAATTTATTACTGACTGCTCCACATTTATTACTGACTGTATCACATTTATTACTGACTGCTTCACATTTATTACTGACTGCTCCACATTTATTACTGACTGTATCACATTTATTACTGACTGCTCCACATTTATTACTGACTGCATCACATTTATTACTGACTGTATCACATTTATTACTGACTGTATCACATTTATTACTGACTGCTCCACATTTATTACTGACTGCTAAACCTTTTTTACTGACTGCTCCACATTTATTACTGACTGCTCCACATTTATTACTGACTGCTTCACATTTATTACTGACTGCTCCACATTTATTACTGACTGCATCACATTTATTACTGACTGCTCCACATTTATTACTGACTGCTCCACATTTTTTACTGACTGCTCCATATTTATTACTGACTGCTCCACATTTATTACTGACTGCTTCACATTTATTACTGACTGCATCACATTTATTACTGACTGCTCCACATTTATTACTGACTTCTCCACATTTATTACTGACTGTATAACATTTATTACTGACTGCTTCACATTGATTACTGACTGCCCCACATTTATTACTGACTGCTCAACATTTATTACTGACTGCATCACATTTATTACTGACTGCTCCACATTTATTACTGACTGCATCACATTTATTACTGACTGTATCAAATGTATTACTGACTGCTCCACATTTATTACTGACTGTATCACATTTATTACTGACTGCTTCACATTTATTACTGACTGCTCCACATTTATTACTGACTGTATCACATTTATTACTGACTACTCCACATTTATTACTGACTGCTCCACATTTATTACTGACTGTATCACATTTATTACTGACTGCTTCACATTTATTACTGACTGCTCCACATTTATTACTGACTGTATCACATTTATTACTGACTGCTCCACATTTATTACTGACTGCATCACATTTATTACTGACTGTATCACATTTATTACTGACTGTATCACATTTATTACTGACTGCTCCACATTTATTACTGACTGCTAAACCTTTTTTACTGACTGCTCCACATTTATTACTGACTGCTCCACATTTATTACTGACTGCTTCACATTTATTACTGACTGCTCCACATTTATTACTGACTGCTCCACATTTATTACTGACTGCATCACATTTATTACTGACTGCTCCACATTTATTACTGACTGCTCCACATTTTTTACTGACTGCTCCATATTTATTACTGACTGCTCCACATTTATTACTGACTGCTTCACATTTATTACTGACTGCATCACATTTATTACTGACTGCTCCACATTTATTACTGACTGCTCCACATTTATTACTGACTGCATCACATTTATTACTGACTGCTCCACATTTATTACTGACTGCTCCACATTTATTACTGACTGCATCACATTTATTACTGACTGCTCCACATTTATTACTGACTGCTCCACATTTATTACTGACTGTATCCCATTTATTACTGACTGTATCACATTTATTATTGACTGCTTCACATTTATTACAAACTGCTCCACATTTATTACTGACTGCTCAACATTTATTACTGACTGCTCCACATTTTTTACTGACTGCTCCACATTTATTACTGACTGCTCCACATTTATTACTGACTGCATCACATTTATTACTGACTGCTCCACATTTATTACTGACTGCTCTACATTTATTACTGACTGTATCACATTTATTACTGACTGCTTCACATTTATTACTGACTGCTCCACATTTATTACTGACTGCTCCACATTTATTACTGACTGCATCACATTTATTACTGACTGTATCACATTTATTACTGACTGTATCACATTTATTACTGACTGCTCCACATTTTTTACTGACTGCTCCACATTTATTACTGACTGCTCCACATTTATTACTGACTGCTTCACATTTATTACTGACTGCTCCACATTTATTACTGACTGCTCCACATTTATTACTGACTGCTTCACATTTATTACTGACTGCTCCACATTTATTACTGACTGCTCCACATTTATTACAGACTGCATCACATTTATTACTGACTGCTCCACATTTATTACTGACTGCTCCACATTTATTACAGACTGCATCACATTTATTACTGACTGCTCCACATTTATTACTGACTGCATCACATTTATTACTGACTGCTCCACATATATTACTGACTGCATCACATTTATTACTGACTGCTCCACATTTATTACTGACTGCTCCACATTTATTACTGACTGCTCCACATTTTTTCTGACTGCTCCACATTTATTACTGACTGTATCACATTTATTACTGACAGCTCCACATTTATTACTGACTGCTCCACATTTATTACTGACTGCTCCACATTTATTACTGACTGCTCCACATTTTTTACTGACTGCTCCACATTTATTACTGACTGCTCCACATTTATTACTGACTGCTCCACATTTATTACTGACTGCTTCACATTTATTACTGACTGCATCACATTTATTACTGACTGCTCCTCATTTATTACTGACTGCTCCACATTTATTACTGACTGCATCACATTTATTACTGACTGCTCCACATTTATTACTGACTGCTCCACATTTATTTCTGACTGCCTCACATTTATTACTGACTGCTCCACATTTATTACTGACTGCTCCACATTTATTACTGACTGTATCCCATTTATTACTGACTGAATCACATTTATTATTGACTGCTTCACATTTATTAATGACTGCTCCACATTAATTACTGACTGCTCAACATTTATTACTGACTGCTCCACATTTTTTACTGACTGCTCCACATTTATTACTGACTGCTCCACATTTATTACTGACTGCATCACATTTATTACTGACTGCTCCACATTTTTTACTGACTGTATCACATTTATTACTGACTGTATCACATTTATTACTGACTGCTTTACATTTATTACTGACTGCTCCACATTTTTTACTGACTGCTCCACATTTATTACTGACTGCTCCACATTTATTACTGACTGCATCACATTTATTACTGACTGCTCCACATTTATTACTGACTGCTCCACATTTATTACAGACTGCATCACATTTATTACTGACTGCTCCACATTTATTACTGACTGCTCCACATTTATTAATGACTGCTCCACATATATTACTGACTGCATCACATTTATTACTGACTGCTTCACATTTATTACTGACTGCTCCACATTTATTACTGACTGCACCACATTTTTTACTGACTGCTCCACGTTTTTTACTGACTGCTCCACATTTATTACTGACTGCTCCACATTTATTACTGACTGTATCACATTTATTACTGACTGCTCCACATTTATTACTGACTGCTCCACATTTATTACTGACTGATCCACATTTATTACTGACTGCTTCACATTTATTACTGACTGCTCCACATTTTTAACTGACTGCTCCACATTTATTACTGACTGCATCACATTTATTACTGACTGCTCCACATTTAATACTGACTGCTCCACATTTATTACTGACTGCATCACATTTATTACTGACTGCTCCACATTTATTATTGACTGCTCCACATTTTTTACTGACTGCATCACATTTATTACTGTCTGCATCACATTTATTACTGACTGCTCCACATTTATTACTGACTGCTCTACATTTATTACTGACTGCATCACATTTATTACTGACTGCTCCACATTTATTACTGACTGCTCCACATTTATTACTGACTGCATCACATTTATTACTGACTGCTCCACATTTATTACTGACTATATCACATTTATTACTGACTGCATCACATTTATTACTGACTGCTCCACATTTTTTACTGACTTCTCCACATTTATTACTGACTGTATCACATTTATTACTGACTGTATCACAATTATTACTGACTGCTCCACATTTATTACTGACTGCTCCACATTTATTACTGACTGCTCCACATTTATTACAGACTGCATCACATTTATTACTGACTGCTCCACATTTATTACTGACTGCTCCACATTTATTAATGACTGCTCCACATATATTACTGACTGCATCACATTTATTACTGACTGCTTCACATTTATTACTGACTGCTCCACATTTATTACTGACTGCTCCAAATTTTTTACTGACTGCTCCACGTTTCTTACTGACTGCTCCACATTTATTACTGAATGCTCCACATTTATTACTGACTGTATCACATTTATTACTGACTGCTCCACATTTATTACTGACTGCTCCACATTTATTACTGACTGATCCACATTTATTACTGACTGCTTCACATTTATTACTGACTGCTCCACATTTTTAACTGACTGCTCCACATTTATTACTGACTGCATCACATTTATTACTGACTGCTCCACATTTATTACTGACTGCTCCACATTTATTACTAACTACTCCACATTTATTACTGACTGCATCACATTTATTACTGACTGCTCAACATTTATTACTGACTGCATCACATTTATTACTGACTGCTCCACATTTATTACTGACTGCATCACATGTATTACTGACTGCATCACATGTATTACTGACTGCTTCACATTTATTACTGACTGCTCCACATTATTTACTGACTGCTCCACGTTTTTTACTGACTGCTCCACATTTATTACTGACTGCTTCACATTTATTACTGACTGTATCACATTTATTACTGACTGCTTCACATTTATTACTGACTGCTCCACATTTATTACTGACTGCATCACATTTATAACTGACTGATGCACATTTATTACTGACTGCTTCACATTTATTACTGACTGCTCCACATTTATTACTGACTGCTCCACATTTATTACTGACTGCATCACATTTATTACTGACTGCTCCACATTTAATACTGACTGCTCCACATTTATTACTGACTGCTCCACATTTATTACTGACTGCTTCACATTTATTACTGACTGCTCCACATTTATTACTGACTGCTCCACATTTATTACTGACTGTATCACATTTATTACTGACTGCTCCACATTTATTATTGACTGCTCCACATTTATTACTGACTGCATCACATTTATTACTGACTGCTCCACATTTATTAATGACTGCTCCACATTTATTACTGACTGCTCCACATTTATTACTGACTGTATCACATTTATTACTGACTGTATCACATTTATTACTGACTGCTTCACATTTATTACTGACTGCTCCACATTTATTACTGTCTGTATCACATTTATTACTGACTGCATCACATTTATTTCTGACTGCTACACATTTATTACTGACTACATCATATTTATTACTGACTGTATCACATTTATTACTGACTGCTGCACAATTATTATTGACTGCTCCACATTTATTATTGACTGCTCCACATTTATTACTGACTGCATCACATTTATTACTGACTGCTCCACATTTATTAATGACTGCTCCACATTTATTACTAACTACTCCACATTTTTTACTGACTGCTCCACATTTATTACTGACTGTATCACATTTATTACTGACTGCTTCACATTGATTACTGACTGCTCCACATTTATTACTGACTGCTTCACATTTGTTACTGACTGCTCCAAATTTATTACTGGCTGCTCCACATTTTTTACTGACTGCTCCACATTTATTACTGACTGCTCCACATTTATTACTGACTGCTCCACATTTATTACTAACTGCATCACATTTATTACTGACTGTATCACATTTATTACTGAATGCTTCACATTTATTACTGACTGCTTCACAGTTATTACTGACTGCATCACATTTATTACTGACTGCTCCACATTTATTACTGACTGCTCCACATTTATTACTGACTGTATCACATTTATTACTGACTGCTTCACATTTATTACTGACTGCTCCACATTTATTACTGACTGCTCAACATTTATTACTGACTGCATCACATTTATTACTGACTGCTCCACATTTATTACTGACTGCATCACATTTATTACTGACTGTATCAAATTTATTACTGACTGCTCCACATTTATTACTGACTGTATCACATTTATTACTGACTGCTTCACATTTATTACTGACTGCTCCACATTTATTACTGACTGTATCACATTTATTACTGACTACTCCACATTTATTACTGACTGCTCCACATTTATTACTGACTGCTCCAAATTTATTACTGACTGCATCACATTTATTACTGACTGCTCCACATTTATTACTGACTGCATCACATTTATTACTGACTGTATCACATTTATTACTGACTGTATCACATTTATTACTGACTGCTCCACATTTATTACTGACTGCTCCACATTTATTACTGACTGCTAAACCTTTTTTACTGACTGCTCCACATTTATTACTGACTGCTCCACATTTATTACTGACTGCTTCACATTTATTACTGACTGCTCCACATTTATTACTGACTGCTCCACATTTATTACTGACTGCATCACATTTATTACTGACTGCTCCACATTTATTACTGACTGCTCCACATTTATTACTGACTGCATCACATTTATTACTGACTGCTCCTCATTTATTACTGACTGCTCCACATTTATTACTGACTGTATCCCATTTATTACTGACTGTATCAAATTTATTATTGACTGCTTCACATTTATTACAAACTGCTCCACATTTATTACTGACTGCTCAACATTTATTACTGACTGCTCCACATTTTTTACTGACTGCTCCACATTTATTACTGACTGCTCCACATTTATTACTGACTGCATCACATTTATTACTGACTGCTCCACATTTATTACTGACTGCTCTACTTTTATTACTGACTGTATCACATTTATTACTGACTGCTCCACATTTATTACTGACTACATCACATTTATTACTGACTGATCCACATTTATTACTGACTGCTTAACATTTATTACTGACTGATCCACATTTATTACTGACTGCTTAACATTTATTACTGACTTTTTCACATTTATTACTGACTGCTCCACATTTATTACTGACTGCATCACATTTATTACTGACTGCTCCACATTTATTACTGACTGCTCCACATGTATTACTGACTGCTTCACATTTATTACTGACTGCTCCACATTTATTACTGACTGCTCCACATTTATTACTAACTACTCCACATTTATTACTGACTGCATCACCTTTATTAATGACTGCTCCACATTTATTACTGACTGCTCCACATTTATTAATGACTACTCCACATTATTTTTACTGACTTCTCCACATTTATTACTGACTATAACACATTTATCACTGACTGCTCCACATTTATTACTGACTGCTCCACATTTATTCTGATTGTATCACATTTATTACTGACTGCTTCACATTTCTTACTGACTGCTCCACATTTATTACTGACTGTATCACATTTATTACTGACTGCTTCACATTGATTACTGACTGCTCTACATTTATTACTGACTGCTCCACCTTTATTACTGACTGCTCCACATTTTTTACTGACTGCTCTACATTTATTACTGACTGCTCCACATTTATTACTGACTGCTCCACATTTATTACTGACTGCTTCACATTTATTACTGACTGCTCCACATTTATTACTGACTACATCACATTTATTACTGACTGCTTCACATTTATTACTGACTGCTCCACATTTATTACTGACTGCTCCACATTTATTACTGACTGCATCACATTTATTACTGACTGCTTCACATTTATTACTGACTGCTCCACATTTATTACTGACTGCTCCACATTTATATCTGACTACATCACATTTATTACTGACTGCTTCACATTTATTACTGACTGCTCCACATTTATTACTGACTGCTCCACATTTATTACTGACTGCATCACATTTATTACTGACTGCTCCACATTTATTACTGACTGCTCCACATGTATTACTGACTGCTTCACATTTTTTACTGACTGCTCCACATTTATTACTGACTGCTCCACATTTATTACTAACTACTCCACATTTATTACTGACTGTTTCACATTTATTACTGACTGCTCCACATTTATTAATGACTGCTCCACATTTATTACTGACGGCATCACATTTATTACTGACTGCTCCACATTTATTACTGACTGCTCCACATTTATTACTGACTGTATCACATTTATTACTGACTGCTCCACATTTATTATTGACTGCTCCACATTTATTACTGACTGCATCACATTTATTACTGACTGCTCCACATTTATTAATGACTGCTCCACATTTATTACTGACTGCTCCACATTTATTACTGACTGTATCACATTTATTACTGACTGTATCACATTTATTACTGACTGCTTCACATTTATTACTGACTGCTCCACATTTATTACTGTCTGTATCACATTTATTACTGACTGCATCACATTTATTTCTGACTGCTACACATTTATTACTGACTACATCATATTTATTACTGACTGTATCACATTTATTACTGACTGCTGCACAATTATTATTGACTGCTCCACATTTATTATTGACTGCTCCACATTTATTACTGACTGCATCACATTTATTACTGACTGCTCCACATTTATTAATGACTGCTCCACATTTATTACTAACTACTCCACATTTTTTACTGACTGCTCCACATTTATTACTGACTGCTTCACATTTATTACTGACTGCTCCACATTTATTACTGACTGCTCCACATTTATTACTGACTGCATCACATTTATTACTGACTGCTTCACATTTATTACTGACTGCTCCACATTTATTACTGACTGCTCCACATTTATATCTGACTACATCACATTTATTACTGACTGCTTCACATTTATTACTGACTGCTCCACATTTATTACTGACTGCTCCACATTTATTACTGACTGCATCACATTTATTACTGACTGCTCCACATTTATTACTGACTGCTCCACATGTATTACTGACTGCTTCACATTTTTTACTGACTGCTCCACATTTATTACTGACTGCTCCACATTTATTACTAACTACTCCACATTTATTACTGACTGTTTCACATTTATTACTGACTGCTCCACATTTATTAATGACTGCTCCACATTTATTACTGACGGCATCACATTTATTACTGACTGCTCCACATTTATTACTGACTGCTCCACATTTATTACTGACTGTATCACATTTATTACTGACTGCTCCACATTTATTATTGACTGCTCCACATTTATTACTGACTGCATCACATTTATTACTGACTGCTCCACATTTATTAATGACTGCTCCACATTTATTACTGACTGCTCCACATTTATTACTGACTGTATCACATTTATTACTGACTGTATCACATTTATTACTGACTGCTTCACATTTATTACTGACTGCTCCACATTTATTACTGTCTGTATCACATTTATTACTGACTGCATCACATTTATTTCTGACTGCTACACATTTATTACTGACTACATCATATTTATTACTGACTGTATCACATTTATTACTGACTGCTGCACAATTATTATTGACTGCTCCACATTTATTATTGACTGCTCCACATTTATTACTGACTGCATCACATTTATTACTGACTGCTCCACATTTATTAATGACTGCTCCACATTTATTACTAACTACTCCACATTTTTTACTGACTGCTCCACATTTATTACTGACTGTATCACATTTATTACTGACTGCTTCACATTGATTACTGACTGCTCCACATTTATTACTGACTGCTTCACATTTGTTACTGACTGCTCCAAATTTATTACTGGCTGCTCCACATTTTTTACTGACTGCTCCACATTTATTACTGACTGCTCCACATTTATTACTGACTGCTCCACATTTATTACTAACTGCATCACATTTATTACTGACTGTATCACATTTATTACTGAATGCTTCACATTTATTACTGACTGCTTCACAGTTATTACTGACTGCATCATATTTATTACTGACTGCTCCACATTTATTACTGACTGCTCCACATTTATTACTGACTGTATCACATTTATTACTGACTGCTTCACATTTATTACTGACTGCTCCACATTTATTACTGACTGCTCAACATTTATTACTGACTGCATCACATTTATTACTGACTGCTCCACATTTATTACTGACTGCATCACATTTATTACTGACTGTATCAAATTTATTACTGACTGCTCCACATTTATTACTGACTGTATCACATTTATTACTGACTGCTTCACATTTATTACTGACTGCTCCACATTTATTACTGACTGTATCACATTTATTACTGACTACTCCACATTTATTACTGACTGCTCCACATTTATTACTGACTGCTCCAAATTTATTACTGACTACATCACATTTATTACTGACTGCTCCACATTTATTACTGACTGCATCACATTTATTACTGACTGTATCACATTTATTACTGACTGTATCACATTTATTACTGACTGCTCCACATTTATTACTGACTGCTCCACATTTATTACTGACTGCTAAACCTTTTTTACTGACTGCTCCACATTTATTACTGACTGCTCCACATTTATTACTGACTGCTTCACATTTATTACTGACTGCTCCACATTTATTACTGACTGCTCCACATTTATTACTGACTGCATCACATTTATTACTGACTGCTCCACATTTATTACTGACTGCTCCACATTTATTACTGACTGCATCACATTTATTACTGACTGCTCCTCATTTATTACTGACTGCTCCACATTTATTACTGACTGTATCCCATTTATTACTGACTGTATCAAATTTATTATTGACTGCTTCACATTTATTACAAACTGCTCCACATTTATTACTGACTGCTCAACATTTATTACTGACTGCTCCACATTTTTTACTGACTGCTCCACATTTATTACTGACTGCTCCACATTTATTACTGACTGCATCACATTTATTACTGACTGCTCCACATTTATTACTGACTGCTCTACATTTATTACTGACTGTATCACATTTATTACTGACTGCTCCACATTTATTACTGACTACATCACATTTATTACTGACTGATCCACATTTATTACTGACTGCTTAACATTTATTACTGACTGATCCACATTTATTACTGACTGCTTAACATTTATTACTGACTTTTTCACATTTATTACTGACTGCTCCACATTTATTACTGACTGCATCACATTTATTACTGACTGCTCCACATTTATTACTGACTGCTCCACATGTATTACTGACTGCTTCACATTTATTACTGACTGCTCCACATTTATTACTGACTGCTCCACATTTATTACTAACTACTCCACATTTATTACTGACTGCATCACCTTTATTAATGACTGCTCCACATTTATTACTGACTGCTCCACATTTATTAATGACTACTCCACATTATTTTTTACTGACTTCTCCACATTTATTACTGACTATAACACATTTATCACTGACTGCTCCACATTTATTACTGACTGCTCCACATTTATTCTGACTGTATCACATTTATTACTGACTGCTTCACATTTCTTACTGACTGCTCCACATTTATTACTGACTGTATCACATTTATTACTGACTGCTTCACATTGATTACTGACTGCTCTACATTTATTACTGACTGCTCCACCTTTATTACTGACTGCTCCACATTTTTTACTGACTGCTCTACATTTATTACTGACTGCTCCACATTTATTACTGACTGCTCCACATTTATTACTGACTGCTTCACATTTATTACTGACTGCTCCACATTTATTACTGACTACATCACATTTATTACTGACTGCTTCACATTTATTACTGACTGCTCCACATTTATTACTGACTGCTCCACATTTATTACTGACTGCATCACATTTATTACTGACTGCTTCACATTTATTACTGACTGCTCCACATTTATTACTGACTGCTCCACATTTATATCTGACTACATCACATTTATTACTGACTGCTTCACATTTATTACTGACTGCTCCACATTTATTACTGACTGCTCCACATTTATTACTGACTGCATCACATTTATTACTGACTGCTCCACATTTATTACTGACTGCTCCACATGTATTACTGACTGCTTCACATTTTTTACTGACTGCTCCACATTTATTACTGACTGCTCCACATTTATTACTAACTACTCCACATTTATTACTGACTGCATCACATTTATTACTGACTGCTCAACATTTATTACTGACTGCATCACATTTATTACTGACTGCTCCACATTTATTACTGACTGCATCACATGTATTACTGACTGCATCACATGTATTACTGACTGCTTCACATTTATTACTGACTGCTCCACGTTTTTTACTGACTGCTCCACGTTTTTTACTGACTGCTCCACATTTATTACTGACTGCTCCACATTTATTACTGACTGTATCACATTTATTACTGACTGCTTCACATTTATTACTGACTGCTCCACATTTATTACTGACTGCATCACATTTATTACTGACTGATGCACATTTATTACTGACTGCTTCACATTTATTACTGACTGCTCCACATTTATTACTGACTGCTCCACATTTATTACTGACTGCATCACATTTATTACTGACTGCTCCACATTTAATACTGACTGCTCCACATTTATTACTGACTGCATCACATTTATTACTGACTGCTTCACATTTATTACTGACTACATCACATTTATTACTGACTGCTTCACATTTATTACTGACTGCTCCACATTTATTACTGACTGCATCACATTTATTACTGACTGCTCCACATTTATTACTGACTGCTCCACATTTATTACTGACTGCTCCACATTTATTACTGACTGCATCACATTTATTACTGACTGCTCCACATTTAATACTGACTGCTCCACATTTATTACTGACTGCATCACATTTATTACTGACTGCTCCACATTTATTACTGACTGCTCCACATTTATTACTGACTGCTTCACATTTATTACTGACTGCTCCACATTTATTACTGACTGCTCCACATTTATTACTGACTGCATCACATTTATTACTGACTGCTCCACATTTATTACTGACTGCTCCACATGTATTACTGACTGCTTCACATTTATTACTGACTGCTCCACATTTATTACTGACTGCTCCACATTTATTACTGACTGCATCACATTTATTACTGACTGCTCCACATTTATTACTGACTGCTCCACATTTATTACTGACTGCATCACATTTATTACTGACTGCTCCACATTTATTACTGACTGCTCCACATTTATTACTGACTGTATCCCATTTATTACTGACTGTATCACATTTATTATTGACTGCTTCACATTTATTACAAACTGCTCCACATTTATTACTGACTGCTCAACATTTATTACTGACTGCTCCACATTTTTTACTGACTGCTCTACATTTATTACTGACTGTATCACATTTATTACTGACTGCTTCACATTTATTACTGACTGCTCCACATTTATTACTGACTGCTCCACATTTATTACTGACTGCATCACATTTATTACTGACTGTATCACATTTATTACTGACTGCTCCACATTTATTACTGACTGCTCCACATTTTTTACTGACTGCTCCACATTTATTACTGACTGCTTCACATTTGTTACTGACTGCTCCAAATTTATTACTGGCTGCTCCACATTTTTTACTGACTGGTCCACATTTATTACTGACTGCTCCACATTTTTTACTGACTGGTCCACATTTATTACTGACTGCTCCACATTTATTACTGACTGCATCACATTTATTACTGACTGCTCCACATTTATTACTGACTGCTCCACATTTATTACTGACTGCTCCACATTTATTACTGACTGCTTCACATTTATTACTGACTGCTCCACATTTATTACTGACTGCTCCACATTTATTACTGACTGCTCCACATTTATTACTGACTGCTTCACATTTATTACTGACTGCTCCACATTTATTACTGACTACATCACATTTATTACTGACTGCTTCACATTTATTACTGACTGCTCCACATTTATTACTGACTACATCACATTTATTACTGACTGCTCCACATTTATTACTGACTACATCACATTTATTACTGACTGCTTCACATTTATTACTGACTGCTCCACATTTATTACTGACTGCTCCACATTTATTACTGACTGCTCCACATTTATTACTGACTGCTCCACATTTATTACTGACTGCTCCACATTTATTACTGACTGCTCCATATGTATTACTGACTGCTTCACATTTATTACTGACTGCTCCACATTTATTACTGACTGCATCACATTTATTACTAACTACTCCACATTTTTTACTGACTTCTCCACATTTATTACTGACTACATCACATTTATTACTGACTGCTCCACATTTATTACTGACTACATCACATTTATTACTGACTGCTTCACATTTATTACTGACTGCTCCACATTTATTACTGACTGCTCCACATTTATTACTGACTGCTCCACATTTATTACTGACTGCTCCATATGTATTACTGACTGCTTCACATTTATTACTGACTGCTCCACATTTATTACTGACTGCATCACATTTATTACTAACTACTCCACATTTTTTACTGACTTCTCCACATTTATTACTGACTGTATCACATTTATTACTGACTGCTTCACATTGATTACTGACTGCTCCACATTTATTACTGACTGCTTCACATTTGTTACTGACTGCTCCAAATTTATTACTGGCTGCTCCACATTTTTTACTGACTGGTCCACATTTATTACTGACTGCTCCACATTTATTACTGACTGCTTCACATTTATTACTGACTGCTCCACATTTATTACTGACTGCTCCACATTTATTACTGACTACATCACATTTATTACTGACTGATCCACCTTTATTACTGACTATATCACATTTATTACTGACTGCACCACATTTATTACTGACTGCATCACATTTATTACTGACTGCTTAACATTTATTACTGACTGATCCACATTTATTACTGACTGCTTAACATTTATTACTGACTGTTTCACATTTATTACTGACTGCTCCACATTTATTACTGACTGCTCCACATTTATTACTGACTACATCACATTTATTACTGACTGATCCACATTTATTACTGACTGTATCACATTTATTACTGACTGCACCACATTTATTACTGACTGCATCACATTTATTACTGACTGCTTAACATTTATTACTGACTGATCCACATTTATTACTGACTGCTTAACATTTATTACTGACTGTTTCACATTTATTACTGACTGCTCCACATTTATTAATGACTGCTCCACATTTATTTCTGACGGCATCACATTTGATACTGACTGCTCCACATTTATTACTGACTGCTCCACATTTATTACTGACTGTGTCACATTTATTACTGACTGCTCCACATTTATTACTGACTGCATCACATTTATTACTGACTGCTCCACATTTATTACTGACTGTATCACATTTATTACTGACTGCTCCACATTTATTAATGACTGCTCCACATTTATTACTGACGGCATCACATTTATTACTGACTGCTCCACATTTATTACTGACTGCTCCACATTTATTACTGACTGTGTCACATTTATTACTGACTGTATCACATTTATTACTGACTGCTCCACATTTATTACTGACTGTATCACATTTATTACTGACTGCTCCACATTTATTATTGACTGCTCCACATTTATTACTGACTGCTCCACATTTAATACTGACTGCTCCACATTTATTACTGACTGTATCACATTTATTACTGACTGTATCACATTTATTACTGACTGCTTCACATTTATTACTGACTGCTCCACATTTATTACTGTCTGTATCACATTTATTACTGACTGATACACATTTATTACTGACTACATCATATTTATTACTGACTGTATCACATTTATTACTGACTGCTGCACAATTATTACTGACTGCTCCACATTTATTAATGACTGCTCCACATTTATTACTAACTACTCCACATTTTTTACTGACTGCTCCACATTTATTACTGACTGTATCACATTTATTACTGACTGCTTCACATTGATTACTGACTGCTCCACATTTATTACTGTCTGCTTCACATTTGTTACTGACTGCTCCAAATTTATTACTGGCTGCTCCACATTTATTACTTTCTGCATCACATTTATTACTGACTGTATCACATTTATTACTGACTGCTTCACATTTATTACTGACTGCTTCACAGTTATTACTGACTGCATCACATTTATTACTGACTGCTCCACATTTATTACTGACTGCTCCACATTTATTACTGACTGTATCACATTTATTACTGACTGCTTCACATTTATTACTGAATGCTCCACATTTATTACTGACTGCTCAACATTTATTACTGACTGCATCACATTTATTACTGACTGCTCCACATTTATTACTGACTGCATCACATTTATTACTGACTGTATCAAATTTATTACTGACTGCTCCACATTTATTACTGACTGTATCACATTTATTACTGACTGCTTCACATTTATTACTGACTGCTCCACATTTATTACTGACTGTATCACATTTATTACTGACTACTCCACATTTATTACTGACTGCTCCACATTTATTACTGACTGTATCACATTTATTACTGACTGCTTCACATTTATTACTGACTGCTCCAAATTTATTACTGACTGCATCACATTTATTACTGACTGCTCCACATTTATTTCTGACTGCATCACATTTATTACTGACTGTATCACATTTATTACTGACTGTATCACATTTATTACTGACTGCTCCACATTTATTACTGACTGCTCCACATTTATTACTGACTGCTAAACCTTTTTTACTGACTGCTCCACATTTATTACTGACTGCTCCACATTTATTACTGACTGCTTCACATTTATTACTGACTGCTCCACATTTATTACTGACTGCTCCACATTTATTACTGACTGCATCACATTTATTACTGACTGCTCCACATTTATTACTGACTGCTCCACATTTTTTACTGACTGCTCCATATTTATTACTGACTGCTCCACATTTATTACTGACTGCTTCACATTTATTACTGACTGCATCACATTTATTACTGACTGCTCCACATTTATTACTGACTGCTCCACATTTATTACTGACTGCATCACATTTATTACTGACTGCTCCACATTTATTACTGACTGCTCCACATTTATTACTGACTGCATCACATTTATTACTGACTGCTCCACATTTATTACTGACTGCTCCACATTTATTACTGACTGTATCCCATTTATTACTGACTGTATCACATTTATTATTGACTGCTTCACATTTATTACAAACTGCTCCACATTT
Source organism: Engystomops pustulosus (assembly GCF_040894005.1). NCBI lineage: Eukaryota > Metazoa > Chordata > Amphibia > Anura > Leptodactylidae > Engystomops > Engystomops pustulosus. The sequence goes on along the minus strand of NC_092416.1, from coordinate 698,185 downwards.
ATTACTGACTGCTCAACATTTATTACTGACTGCTCCACATTTTTTACTGACTGCTCTACATTTATTACTGACTGTATCACATTTATTACTGACTGCTTCACATGTATTACTGACTGCTCCACATTTATTACTGACTGCTCCACATTTATTACTGACTGCATCACATTTATTACTGACTGTAACACATTTATTACTGACTGTATCACATTTATTACTGACTGCTCTACATTTATTACTGACTGCTCCACATTTATTACTTTCTGCATCACATTTATTACTGACTGTATCACATTTATTACTGACTGCTTCACATTTATTACTGACTGCTTCACAGTTATTACTGACTGCATCACATTTATTACTGACTGCTCCACATTTATTACTGACTGCTCCACATTTATTACTGACTGTATCACATTTATTACTGACTGCTTCACATTTATTACTGAATGCTCCACATTTATTACTGACTGCTCAACATTTATTACTGACTGCATCACATTTATTACTGACTGCTCCACATTTATTACTGACTGCATCACATTTATTACTGACTGTATCAAATTTATTACTGACTGCTCCACATTTATTACTGACTGTATCACATTTATTACTGACTGCTTCACATTTATTACTGACTGCTCCACATTTATTACTGACTGTATCACATTTATTACTGACTACTCCACATTTATTACTGACTGCTCCACATTTATTACTGACTGTATCACATTTATTACTGACTGCTTCACATTTATTACTGACTGCTCCAAATTTATTACTGACTGCATCACATTTATTACTGACTGCTCCACATTTATTACTGACTGCATCACATTTATTACTGACTGTATCACATTTATTACTGACTGCTCCACATTTATTACTGACTGCTAAACCTTTTTTACTGACTGCTCCACATTTATTACTGACTGCTCCACATTTATTACTGACTGCTTCACATTTATTACTGACTGCTCCACATTTATTACTGACTGCTCCACATTTATTACTGACTGCATCACATTTATTACTGACTGCTCCACATTTATTACTGACTGCTCCACATTTTTTACTGACTGCTCCATATTTATTACTGACTGCTCCACATTTATTACTGACTGCTTCACATTTATTACTGACTGCATCACATTTATTACTGACTGCTCCACATTTATTACTGACTGCTCCACATTTATTACTGACTGCATCACATTTATTACTGACTGCTCCACATTTATTACTGACTGCTCCACATTTATTACTGACTGCATCACATTTATTACTGACTGCTCCACATTTATTACTGACTGCTCCACATTTATTACTGACTGTATCCCATTTATTACTGACTGTATCACATTTATTATTGACTGCTTCACATTTATTACTGACTGCTCTACATTTATTACTGACTGCTCCACATTTTTTACTGACTGCTCCACATTTATTACTGACTGCTCCACATTTATTACTGACTGCATCACATTTATTACTGACTGCTCCACATTTATTACTGACTGCTCCACATGTATTACTGACTGCTTCACATTTATTACTGACTGCTCCACATTTATTAATGACTGCTCCACATTTATTACTGACTGTATCACATTTATTACTGACTGCTTCACATGTATTACTGACTGCTCCACATTTATTACTGACTGCTCCACATTTATTACTGACTGCATCACATTTATTACTGACTGTAACACATTTATTACTGACTGTATCACATTTATTACTGACTGCTCTACATTTATTACTGACTGCTCCACATTTTTTACTGACTGCTCCACATTTATTACTGACTGCTCCACATTTATTACTGACTGCATCACATTTATTACTGACTGCTCCACATTTATTACTGACTGCTCCACATGTATTACTGACTGCTTCACATTTATTACTGACTGCTCCACATTTATTAATGACTGCTCCACATTTATTACTAACTACTCCACATTTTTTACTGACTTCTCCACATTTATTACTGACTGTATCACATTTATTACTGACTGCTTCACATTGATTACTGACTGCTCCACATTTATTACTGACTGCTTCACATTTGTTACTGACTGCTCCAAATTTATTTCTGGCTGCTCCACATTTTTTACTGACTGGTCCACATTTATTACTGACTGCTCCACATTTATTACTGACTGCTTCACATTTATTACTGACTGCTCCACATTTATTACTGACTGCTCCACATTTATTACTGACTACATCACATTTATTACTGACTGATCCACATTTATTACTGACTACTCCACAATTATTACTGACTGCTTAACATTTATTACTGACTGTTTCACATTTATTACTGACTGCTCCACATTTATTAATGACTGCTCCACATTTATTACTGACAGCATCACATTTATTACTGACTGCTCCACATTTATTACTGACTGCTCCACATTTATTACTGACTGTGTCACATTTATTACTGACTGTATCACATTTATTACTGACTGTATCACATTTATTACTGACTGCTCCACATTTATTACTGACTGCTCCACATTTATTATTGACTGCTCCACATTTATTACTGACTGCATCACATTTATTACTGACTGCTCCACAATTATTAATGACTGCTCCACATTTATTACTGACTGCTCCACATTTATTACTGACTGTATCACATTTATTACTGACTGTATCACATTTATTACTGACTGCTTCACATTTATTACTGACTGCTCCACATTTATTACTGTCTGTATCACATTTATTACTGACTGCTACACATTTATTACTGACTACATCATATTTATTACTGACTGTATCACATTTATTACTGACTGTATCACATTTATTACTGACTGCTCCACATTTATTATTGACTGCTCCACATTTATTACTGACTGCATCACATTTATTACTGACTGCTCCACATTTATTAATGACTGCTCCACATTTATTACTAACTACTCCACATTTTTTACTGACTGCTCCACATTTATTACTGACTGTATCACATTTATTACTGACTGCTTCACATTGATTACTGACTGCTCCACATTTATTACTGACTGCTTCACATTTGCTACTGACTGCTCCAAATTTATTACTGGCTGCTCCACATTTTTTACTGACTGCTCCACATTTATTACTGACTGCTCCACATTTATTACTGACTGCTCCACATTTATTACTAACTGCATCACATTTATTACTGACTGTATCACATTTATTACTGACTGCTTCACATTTATTACTGACTGCTTCACAGTTATTACTGACTGCATCACATTTATTACTGACTGCTCCACATTTATTACTGACTGCTCCACATTTATTACTGACTGTATCACATTTATTACTGACTGCTTCACATTTATTACTGACTGCCCCACATTTATTACTGACTGCTCAACATTTATTACTGACTGCATCACATTTATTACTGACTGCTCCACATTTATTACTGACTGCATCACATTTATTACTGACTGTATCAAATTTATTACTGACTGCTCCACATTTATTACTGACTGTATCACATTTATTACTGACTGCTTCACATTTATTACTGACTGCTCCACATTTATTACTGACTGTATCACATTTATTACTGACTGCTCCACATTTATTACTGACTGCATCACATTTATTACTGACTGTATCACATTTATTACTGACTGTATCACATTTATTACTGACTGCTCCACATTTATTACTGACTGCTAAACCTTTTTTACTGACTGCTCCACATTTATTACTGACTGCTCCACATTTATTACTGACTGCTTCACATTTATTACTGACTGCTCCACATTTATTACTGACTGCATCACATTTATTACTGACTGCTCCACATTTATTACTGACTGCTCCACATTTTTTACTGACTGCTCCATATTTATTACTGACTGCTCCACATTTATTACTGACTGCTTCACATTTATTACTGACTGCATCACATTTATTACTGACTGCTCCACATTTATTACTGACTTCTCCACATTTATTACTGACTGTATAACATTTATTACTGACTGCTTCACATTGATTACTGACTGCTCCACATTTATTACTGACTGCTTCACATTTGTTACTGACTGCTCCAAATTTATTTCTGGCTGCTCCACATTTTTTACTGACTGGTCCACATTTATTACTGACTGCTCCACATTTATTACTGACTGCTTCACATTTATTACTGACTGCTCCACATTTATTACTGACTGCTCCACATTTATTACTGACTACATCACATTTATTACTGACTGATCCACATTTATTACTGACTGTATCACATTTATTACTGACTGCTCCACATTTATTACTGTCTGTATCACATTTATTACTGACTGCATCACATTTATTACTGACTGCTACACATTTATTACTGACTACATCATATTTATTACTGACTGTATCACATTTATTACTGACTGTATCACATTTATTACTGACTGCTCCACATTTATTATTGACTGCTCCACATTTATTACTGAATGCATCACATTTATTACTGACTGCTCCACATTTATTAATGACTGCTCCACATTTATTACTAACTACTCCACATTTTTTACTGACTGCTCCACATTTATTACTGACTGTATCACATTTATTACTGACTGCTTCACATTGATTACTGACTGCTCCACATTTATTACTGACTGCTTCACATTTGCTACTGACTGCTCCAAATTTATTACTGGCTGCTCCACATTTTTTACTGACTGCTCCACATTTATTACTGACTGCTCCACATTTATTACTGACTGCTCCACATTTATTACTAACTGCATCACATTTATTACTGACTGTATCACATTTATTACTGACTGCTTCACATTTATTACTGACTGCTTCACAGTTATTACTGACTGCATCACATTTATTACTGACTGCTCCACATTTATTACTGACTGCTCCACATTTATTACTGACTGTATCACATTTATTACTGACTGCTTTAAATTTATTACTGACTGCCCCACATTTATTACTGACTGCTCAACATTTTTTACTGACTGCATCACATTTATTACTGACTGCTCCACATTTATTACTGACTGCATCACATTTATTACTGACTGTATCAAATTTATTACTGACTGCTCCACATTTATTACTGACTGTATCACATTTATTACTGACTGCTTCACATTTATTACTGACTGCTCCACATTTATTACTGACTGTATCACATTTATTACTGACTACTCCACATTTATTACTGACTGCTCCACATTTATTACTGACTGTATCACATTTATTACTGACTGCTTCACATTTATTACTGACTGCTCCACATTTATTACTGACTGTATCACATTTATTACTGACTGCTCCACATTTATTACTGACTGCATCACATTTATTACTGACTGTATCACATTTATTACTGACTGTATCACATTTATTACTGACTGCTCCACATTTATTACTGACTGCTAAACCTTTTTTACTGACTGCTCCACATTTATTACTGACTGCTCCACATTTATTACTGACTGCTCCACATTTATTACTGACTGCTCCACATTTATTACTGACTGCATCACATTTATTACTGACTGCTCCACATTTATTACTGACTGCTCCACATTTTTTACTGACTGCTCCATATTTATTACTGACTGCTCCACATTTATTACTGACTGCTTCACATTTATTACTGACTGCATCACATTTATTACTGACTGCTCCACATTTATTACTGACTGCTCCACATTTATTACTGACTGCATCACATTTATTACTGACTGCTCCACATTTATTACTGACTGCTCCACATTTATTACTGACTGCATCACATTTATTACTGACTGCTCCACATTTATTACTGACTGCTCCACATTTATTACTGACTGTATCCCATTTATTACTGACTGTATCACATTTATTATTGACTGCTTCACATTTATTACAAACTGCTCCACATTTATTACTGACTGCTCAACATTTATTACTGACTGCTCCACATTTTTTACTGACTGCTCCACATTTATTACTGACTGCTCCACATTTATTACTGACTGCATCACATTTATTACTGACTGCTCCACATTTATTACTGACTGCTCTACATTTATTACTGACTGTATCACATTTATTACTGACTGCTTCACATTTATTACTGACTGCTCCACATTTATTACTGACTGCTCCACATTTATTACTGACTGCATCACATTTATTACTGACTGTATCACATTTATTACTGACTGTATCACATTTATTACTGACTGCTCCACATTTTTTACTGACTGCTCCACATTTATTACTGACTGCTCCACATTTATTACTGACTGCTTCACATTTATTACTGACTGCTCCAAATTTATTACTGACTGCTCCACATTTATTACTGACTGCTTCACATTTATTACTGACTGCTCCACATTTATTACTGACTGCTCCACATTTATTACAGACTGCATCACATTTATTACTGACTGCTCCACATTTATTACTGACTGCTCCACATTTATTACAGACTGCATCACATTTATTACTGACTGCTCCACATTTATTACTGACTGCTCCACATTTATTAATGACTGCTCCACATATATTACTGACTGCATCACATTTATTACTGACTGCTCCACATTTATTACTGACTGCTCCACATTTATTACTGACTGCTCCACATTTTTTCTGACTGCTCCACATTTATTACTGACTGTATCACATTTATTACTGATAGCTCCACATTTATTACTGACTGCTCCACATTTATTACTGACTGCTCCACATTTATTACTGACTGCTCCACATTTATTACTGACTGCTCCACATTTTTTACTGACTGCTCCACATTTATTACTGACTGCTCCACATTTATTACTGACTGCTTCACATTTATTACTGACTGCATCACATTTATTACTGACTGCTCCTCATTTATTACTGACTGCTCCACATTTATTACTGACTGCATCACATTTATTACTGACTGCTCCACATTTATTACTGACTGCTCCACATTTATTTCTGACTGCATCACATTTATTACTGACTGCTCCACATTTATTACTGACTGCTCCACATTTATTACTGACTGTATCCCATTTATTACTGACTGTATCACATTTATTATTGACTGCTTCACATTTATTAATGACTGCTCCACATTAATTACTGACTGCTCAACATTTATTACTGACTGCTCCACATTTTTTACTGACTGCTCCACATTTATTACTGACTGCTCCACATTTATTACTGACTGCATCACATTTATTACTGACTGCTCCACATTTATTACTGACTGCTCTACATTTATTACTGACTGCATCACATTTATTACTGACTGCTCCACATTTATTACTGACTGCTCCACATTTATTACTGACTGCATCACATTTATTACTGACTGCTCCACATTTATTACTGACTATATCACATTTATTACTGACTGCATCACATTTATTACTGACTGCTCCACATTTTTTACTGACTGTATCACATTTATTACTGACTGTATCACATTTATTACTGACTGCTTTACATTTATTACTGACTGCTCCACATTTTTTACTGACTGCTCCACATTTATTACTGACTGCTCCACATTTATTACTGACTGCATCACATTTATTACTGACTGCTCCACATTTATTACTGACTGCTCCACATTTATTACAGACTGCATCACATTTATTACTGACTGCTCCACATTTATTACTGACTGCTCCACATTTATTAATGACTGCTCCACATATATTACTGACTGCATCACATTTATTTCTGACTGCTTCACATTTATTACTGACTGCTCCACATTTATTACTGACTGCACCACATTTTTTACTGACTGCTCCACGTTTTTTACTGACTGCTCCACATTTATTACTGACTGCTCCACATTTATTACTGACTGTATCACATTTATTACTGACTGCTCCACATTTATTACTGACTGCTCCACATTTATTACTGACTGATCCACATTTATTACTGACTGCTTCACATTTATTACTGACTGCTCCACATTTTTAACTGACTGCTCCACATTTATTACTGACTGCATCACATTTATTACTGACTGCTCCACATTTAATACTGACTGCTCCACATTTATTACTGACTGCATCACATTTATTACTGACTGCTCCACATTTATTATTGACTGCTCCACATTTTTTACTGACTGCATCACATTTATTACTGTCTGCATCACATTTATTACTGACTGCTCCACATTTATTACTGACTGCTCTACATTTATTACTGACTGCATCACATTTATTACTGACTGCTCCACATTTATTACTGACTGCTCCACATTTATTACTTACTGCATCACATTTATTACTGACTGCTCCACATTTATTACTGACTATATCACATTTATTACTGACTGCATCACATTTATTACTGACTGCTCCACATTTTTTACTGACTTCTCCACATTTATTACTGACTGTATCACATTTATTACTGACTGCTTCACATTTATTACTGACTGCTTTACATTTATTACTGACTGCTCCACATTTTTTACTGACTGCTCCACATTTATTACTGACTGCTCCACATTTATTACAGACTGCATCACATTTATTACTGACTGCTCCACATTTATTACTGACTGCTCCACATTTATTACTGACTGATCCACATTTATTACTGACTGCTTCACATTTATTACTGACTGCTCCACATTTTTAACTGACTGCTCCACATTTATTACTGACTGCATCACATTTATTACTGACTGCTCCACATTTATTACTGACTGCTCCACATTTATTACTAACTACTCCACATTTATTACTGACTGCATCACATTTATTACTGACTGCTCAACATTTATTACTGACTGCATCACATTTATTACTGACTGCTCCACATTTATTACTGACTGCATCACATGTATTACTGACTGCATCACATGTATTACTGACTGCTTCACATTTATTACTGACTGCTCCACATTTTTTACTGACTGCTCCACGTTTTTTACTGACTGCTCCACATTTATTACTGACTGCTTCACATTTATTACTGACTGTATCACATTTATTACTGACTGCTTCACATTTATTACTGACTGCTCCACATTTATTACTGACTGCATCACATTTATTACTGACTGATGCACATTTATTACTGACTGCTTCACATTTATTACTGACTGCTCCACATTTATTACTGACTGCTCCACATTTATTACTGACTGCATCACATTTATTACTGACTGCTCCACATTTAATACTGACTGCTCCACATTTATTACTGACTGCTCCACATTTATTACTGACTGCTTCACATTTATTACTGACTGCTCCACATTTATTACTGACTACATCACATTTATTACTGACTGCTTCACATTTATTACTGACTGCTCCACAATTATTACTGACTACATCACATTTATTACGGACTGCTCCACATTTATTACTGACTACATCACATTTATTACTGACTGCTTCACATTTATTACTGACTGCTCCACATTTATTACTGACTGCTCCACATTTATTACTGACTGCATCACATTTATTACTGACTGCTCCACATTTATTACTGACTGCTCCACATGTATTACTGACTGCTTCACATTTATTACTGACTGCTCCACATTTATTACTGACTGCTCCACATTTATTACTAACTACTCCACATTTTTTACTGACTTCTCCACATTTATTACTGACTGTATCACATTTATTACTGACTGCTTCACATTGATTACTGACTGCTCCACATTTATTACTGACTGCTTCACATTTGTTACTGACTGCTCCAAATTTATTACTGGCTGCTCCACATTTTTTACTGACTGGTCCACATTTATTACTGACTACATCACATTTATTACTGACTGATCCACATTTATTACTGACTGCTTAACATTTATTACTGACTGATCCACATTTATTACTGACTGCTTAACATTTATTACTGACTGTTTCACATTTATTACTGACTGCTCCACATTTATTAATGACTGCTCCACATTTATTACTGACTGTTTCACATTTATTACTGACTGCTCCACATTTATTAATGACTGCTCCACATTTATTACTGACGGCATCACATTTATTACTGACTGCTCCACATTTATTACTGACTGCTCCACATTTATTACTGACTGTATCACATTTATTACTGACTGCTCCACATTTATTACTGACTGCATCACATTTATTACTGACTGCTCCACATTTATTAATGACTGCTCCACATTTATTACTGACTGCTCCACATTTATTACTGACTGTATCACATTTATTACTGACTGTATCACATTTATTACTGACTGCTTCACATTTATTACTGACTGCTCCACATTTATTACTGACTGTAACACATTTATTACTGACTGCTTCACATTTATTACTGACTGCTCCACATTTATTACTGTCTGTATCACATTTATTACTGACTGCATCACATTTATTTCTGACTGCTACACATTTATTACTGACTACATCATATTTATTACTGACTGTATCACATTTATTACTGACTGCTGCACAATTATTATTGACTGCTCCACATTTATTATTGACTGCTCCACATTTATTACTGACTGCATCACATTTATTACTGACTGCTCCACATTTATTAATGACTGCTCCACATTTATTACTAACTACTCCACATTTTTTACTGACTGCTCCACATTTATTACTGACTGTATCACATTTATTACTGACTGCTTCACATTGATTACTGACTGCTCCACATTTATTACTGACTGCTTCACATTTGTTACTGACTGCTCCAAATTTATTACTGGCTGCTCCACATTTTTTACTGACTGCTCCACATTTATTACTGACTGCTCCACATTTATTACTGACTGCTCCACATTTATTACTAACTGCATCACATTTATTACTGACTGTATCACATTTATTACTGAATGCTTCACATTTATTACTGACTGCTTCACAGTTATTACTGACTGCATCACATTTATTACTGACTGCTCCACATTTATTACTGACTGTATCACATTTATTACTGACTGTATCACATTTATTACTGACTGCTTCACATTTATTACTGACTGCTCCACATTTATTACTGACTGCTCAACATTTATTACTGACTGCATCACATTTATTACTGACTGCTCCACATTTATTACTGACTGCATCACATTTATTACTGACTGTATCAAATTTATTACTGACTGCTCCACATTTATTACTGACTGTATCACATTTATTACTGACTGTTTCACATTTATTACTGACTGCTCCACATTTATTACTGACTGTATCACATTTATTACTGACTACTCCACATTTATTACTGACTGCTCCACATTTATTACTGACTGCTCCAAATTTATTACTGACTGCATCACATTTATTACTGACTGCTCCACATTTATTACTGACTGCATCACATTTATTACTGACTGTATCACATTTATTTCTGACTGCTCCACATTTATTACTGACTGCTCCACATTTATTACTGACTGCATCACATTTATTACTGACTGCTCCTCATTTATTACTGACTGCTCCACATTTATTACTGACTGTATCCCATTTATTACTGCCTGTATCAAATTTATTATTGACTGCTTCACATTTATTACAAACTGCTCCACATTTATTACTGACTGCTCAACATTTATTACTGACTGCTCCACATTTTTTACTGACTGCTCCACATTTATTACTGACTGCTCCACATTTATTACTGACTGCATCACATTTATTACTGACTGCTCCACATTTATTACTGACTGCTCTACATTTATTACTGACTGTATCACATTTATTACTGACTGCTCCACATTTATTACTGACTACATCACATTTATTACTGACTGATCCACATTTATTACTGACTGCTTAACATTTATTACTGACTGATCCACATTTATTACTGACTGCTTAACATTTATTACTGACTTTTTCACATTTATTACTGACTGCTCCACATTTATTACTGACTGCATCACATTTATTACTGACTGCTCCACATTTATTACTGACTGCTCCACATGTATTACTGACTGCTTCACATTTATTACTGACTGCTCCACATTTATTACTGACTGCTCCACATTTATTACTAACTACTCCACATTTATTACTGACTGCATCACCTTTATTAATGACTGCTCCACATTTATTACTGACTGCTCCACATTTATTAATGACTACTCCACATTATTTTTTACTGACTTCTCCACATTTATTACTGACTATAACACATTTATCACTGACTGCTCCACATTTATTACTGACTGCTCCACATTTATTCTGACTGTATCACATTTATTACTGACTGCTTCACATTTCTTACTGACGGCTCCACATTTATTACTGACTGTATCACATTTATTACTGACTGCTTCACATTGATTACTGACTGCTCTACATTTATTACTGACTGCTCCACCTTTATTACTGACTGCTCCACATTTTTTACTGACTGCTCTACATTTATTACTGACTGCTCCACATTTATTACTGACTGCTCCACATTTATTACTGACTGCTTCACATTTATTACTGACTGCTCCACATTTATTACTGACTACATCACATTTATTACTGACTGCTCCACATTTATTACTGACTGCTCCACATTTATTACTGACTGCTCCACATGTATTACTGACTGCTTCACATTTTTTACTGACTGCTCCACATTTATTACTGACTGCTCCACATTTATTACTAACTACTCCACATTTATTACTGACTGCATCACATTTATTACTGACTGCTCAACATTTATTACTGACTGCATCACATTTATTACTGACTGCTCCACATTTATTACTGACTGCATCACATGTATTACTGACTGCATCACATGTATTACTGACTGCTTCACATTTATTACTGACTGCTCCACGTTTTTTACTGACTGCTCCACGTTTTTTACTGACTGCTCCACATTTATTACTGACTGCTCCACATTTATTACTGACTGTATCACATTTATTACTGACTGCTTCACATTTATTACTGACTGCTCCACATTTATTACTGACTGCATCACATTTATTACTGACTGATGCACATTTATTACTGACTGCTTCACATTTATTACTGACTGCTCCACATTTATTACTGACTGCTCCACATTTATTACTGACTGCATCACATTTGTTACTGACTGCTCCACATTTAATACTGACTGCTCCACATTTATTACTGACTGCATCACATTTATTACTGACTGCTTCACATTTATTACTGACTACATCACATTTATTACTGACTGCTTCACATTTATTACTGACTGCTCCACATTTATCACTGACTGCTCCACATTTATTACTGACTGCATCACATTTATTACTGACTGCTCCACATTTATTACTGACTGCTCCACATTTATTACTGACTGCTCCACATTTATTACTGACTGCATCACATTTATTACTGACTGCTCCACATTTAATACTGACTGCTCCACATTTATTACTGACTGCATCACATTTATTACTGACTGCTCCACATTTATTACTGACTGCTCCACATTTATTACTGACTGCTTCACATTTATTACTGACTGCTCCACATTTATTACTGACTGCTCCACATTTATTACTGACTGCATCACATTTATTACTGACTGCTCCACATTTATTACTGACTGCTCCACATGTATTACTGACTGCTTCACATTTATTACTGACTGCTCCACATTTATTACTGACTGCTCCACATTTATTACTGACTGCTCCACATTTATTACTGACTGCATCACATTTATTACTGACTGCTCCACATTTATTACTGACTGCTCCACATGTATTACTGACTGCTTCACATTTATTACTGACTGCTCCACATTTATTACTGACTGCTCCACATTTATTACTGACTGCATCACATTTATTACTGACTGCTCCACATTTATTACTGACTGCTCCACATTTATTACTGACTGCATCACATTTATTACTGACTGCTCCACATTTATTACTGACTGCTCCACATTTATTACTGACTGCTCCACATTTATTACTGACTGTATCACATTTATTACTGACTGCTCCACATTTATTACTGACTGCATCACATTTATTACTGACTGCTCCACATTATTACTGACTGCTCCACATTTATTACTGACTGCTCCACATTTATTACTGACTGTATCACATTTATTACTGACTGCTCCACATTTATTACTGACTGTATCACATTTATTACTGACTGCTCCACATTTATTACTGACTGCTCCACATTTATTACTGACTGCTTCACATTTATTACTGACTGCTCCACATTTATTACTGACTGCTCCACATTTATTACTGACTGCTCCACATTTATTACTGACTGCTTCAAATTTATTACTGACTGCTCCACATTTATTACTGTCTGCTCCACATTTATTACTGACTGTATCACATTTATTACTGACTGTATCACATTTAATACTGACTGCTTCACATTTATTACTGACTGCTCCACATTTATTACTTACTGTATCACATTTATTACTGACTGCATCACATTTATTACTGACTGCTCCACATTTATTACTGACTGCTCCACATGTATTACTGACTGCTCCACATTTATTACTGACTGCATCACATTTATTACTGACTGCTCCACATTTATTACTGACTGCTCCACATTTATTACTGACTGTATCACACTTATTACTGACTGTATCACATTTATTACTGACTGCTTCACATTTATTACTGACTTCTCCACATTTATTACTGACTGCTCCACATTTATTTCTGACTGTTTTACATTTATTACTGACTGCTTCACATTTATTACTGACTGCTCCACATTTATTACTGACTGTATCACATTTATTACTGACTGCTCCACATTTATTTCTGACTGTATCACATTGATTACTGACTGCTTCGCATTTATTACTGACTGCTCTACATTTATTACTGACTGCTACACATTTATTACTGACTGCTCCACATTTATTACTGACTGCATCACATTTATTACTGACTGCTACACATTTATTACTGACTGCTTCACATTTATTACTGACTGCTCCACATTTATTACTGACTGCTCCACATTTATTACCGACTGAATCACATTTATTACTGCCTGCATCACTTTTATTACTGACTGCTCCACATTTATTACTGACTGCTCCACATTTATTTCTGACTGCTCCACATTTATCACTGACTGCTCCACATTTATTACTGACTGCTCAACATTTATTACTGACTGCTCCACATTTATTACTGACTGCATCACATGTATTACTGACTGCTTCACATTTATTACTGACTGTATCACATTTATTACTGACTACTCCACATTTATTACTGACTGTATCACATTTATTACTGACTGTTCCACATTTATTTATGACGGCATCACATTTATTACTGACTGCTTCACATTTATTACTGACTGCTTCACATTTATTACTGACTGATGCACATTTATTACTGACTGTATCACATTTATTACTGACTGCTCCACATTTATTACTGACTGCTCCACATTTTTTACTGACTGCTCCATATTTATTACTGACTGCTCCACATTTATTACTGACTGCTTAACATTTATTACTGACTGCATCACATTTATTACTGACTGCTCCACATTTATTACTGACTGCTCCACATTTATTACTGACTGCATCACATTTATTACTGACTGCTCCACATTTATTACTGACTGCTCCACATTTATTACTGACTGCATCACATTTATTACTGACTGCTCCACATTTATTACTGACTGCTCCACATTTATTACTGACTGCATCACATTTATTACTGACTGCTCCACATTTATTACTGACTGCTCCACATTTATTACTGACTGTATCCCATTTATTACTGACTGTATCACATTTATTATTGACTGCTTCACATTTATTACAAACTGCTCCACATTTATTACTGACTGCTCAACATTTATTACTGACTGCTCCACATTTTTTACTGACTGCTCTACATTTATTACTGACTGTATCACATTTATTACTGACTGCTTCACATTTATTACTGACTGCTCCACATTTATTACTGACTGCTCCACATTTATTACTGACTGCATCACATTTATTACTGACTGTATCACATTTATTACTGACTGCTCCACATTTATTACTGACTGCTCCACATTTTTTACTGACTGCTCCACATTTATTACTGACTGCTTCACATTTGTTACTGACTGCTCCAAATTTATTACTGGCTGCTCCACATTTTTTACTGACTGGTCCACATTTATTACTGACTGCTCCACATTTATTACTGACTGCATCACATTTATTACTGACTGCTCCACATTTATTACTGACTGCTCCACATTTATTACTGACTGCTCCACATTTATTACTGACTGCTTCATATTTATTACTGACTGCTCCACATTTATTACTGACTACATCACATTTATTACTGACTGCTTCACATTTATTACTGACTGCTCCACATTTATTACTGACTACATCACATTTATTACTGACTGCTCCACATTTATTACTGACTACATCACATTTATTACTGACTGCTTCACATTTATTACTGACTGCTCCACATTTATTACTGACTGCTCCACATTTATTACTGACTGCTCCACATTTATTACTGACTGCTCCATATGTATTACTGACTGCTTCACATTTATTACTGACTGCTCCACATTTATTACTGACTGCATCACATTTATTACTAACTACTCCACATTTTTTACTGACTTCTCCACATTTATTACTGACTACATCACATTTATTACTGACTGCTCCACATTTATTACTGACTACATCACATTTATTACTGACTGCTTCACATTTATTACTGACTGCTCCACATTTATTACTGACTGCTCCACATTTATTACTGACTGCTCCACATTTATTACTGACTGCTCCATATGTATTACTGACTGCTTCACATTTATTACTGACTGCTCCACATTTATTACTGACTGCATCACATTTATTACTAACTACTCCACATTTTTTACTGACTTCTCCACATTTATTACTGACTGTATCACATTTATTACTGACTGCTTCACATTGATTACTGACTGCTCCACATTTATTACTGACTGCTTCACATTTGTTACTGACTGCTCCAAATTTATTACTGGCTGCTCCACATTTTTTACTGACTGGTCCACATTTATTACTGACTGCTCCACATTTATTACTGACTGCTTCACATTTATTACTGACTGCTCCACATTTATTACTGACTGCTCCACATTTATTACTGACTACATCACATTTATTACTGACTGATCCACATTTATTACTGACTATATCACATTTATTACTGACTGCACCACATTTATTACTGACTGCATCACATTTATTACTGACTGCTTAACATTTATTACTGACTGATCCACATTTATTACTGACTGCTTAACATTTATTACTGACTGTTTCACATTTATTACTGACTGCTCCACATTTATTACTGACTGCTCCACATTTATTACTGACTACATCACATTTATTACTGACTGATCCACATTTATTACTGACTGTATCACATTTATTACTGACTGCACCACATTTATTACTGACTGCATCACATTTATTACTGACTGCTTAACATTTATTACTGACTGATCCACATTTATTACTGACTGCTTAACATTTATTACTGACTGTTTCACATTTATTACTGACTGCTCCACATTTATTAATGACTGCTCCACATTTATTTCTGACGGCATCACATTTGATACTGACTGCTCCACATTTATTACTGACTGCTCCACATTTATTACTGACTGTGTCACATTTATTACTGACTGCTCCACATTTATTACTGACTGCATCACATTTATTACTGACTGCTCCACATTTATTACTGACTGTATCACATTTATTACTGACTGCTCCACATTTATTAATGACTGCTCCACATTTATTACTGACGGCATCACATTTATTACTGACTGCTCCACATTTATTACTGACTGCTCCACATTTATTACTGACTGTGTCACATTTATTACTGACTGTATCACATTTATTACTGACTGCTCCACATTTATTACTGACTGTATCACATTTATTACTGACTGCTCCACATTTATTATTGACTGCTCCACATTTATTACTGACTGCTCCACATTTAATACTGACTGCTCCACATTTATTACTGACTGTATCACATTTATTACTGACTGTATCACATTTATTACTGACTGCTCCACATTTATTACTGTCTGTATCACATTTATTACTGACTGATACACATTTATTACTGACTACATCATATTTATTACTGACTGTATCACATTTATTACTGACTGCTGCACAATTATTACTGACTGCTCCACATTTATTAATGACTGCTCCACATTTATTACTAACTACTCCACATTTTTTACTGACTGCTCCACATTTATTACTGACTGTATCACATTTATTACTGACTGCTTCACATTGATTACTGACTGCTCCACATTTATTACTGTCTGCTTCACATTTGTTACTGACTGCTCCAAATTTATTACTGGCTGCTCCACATTTTTTACTGACTGCTCCACATTTATTACTGACTGCTCCACATTTATTACTGACTGCTCCACATTTATTACTTTCTGCATCACATTTATTACTGACTGTATCACATTTATTACTGACTGCTTCACATTTATTACTGACTGCTTCACAGTTATTACTGACTGCATCACATTTATTACTGACTGCTCAACATTTATTACTGACTGCTCCACATTTATTACTGACTGTATCACATTTATTACTGACTGCATCACATTTATTACTGACTGCTCCACATTTATTACTGACTGCATCACATTTATTACTGACTGTATCAAATTTATTACTGACTGCTCCACATTTATTACTGACTGTATCACATTTATTACTGACTGCTTCACATTTATTACTGACTGCTCCACATTTATTACTGACTGTATCACATTTATTACTGACTACTCCACATTTATTACTGACTGCTCCACATTTATTACTGACTGTATCACATTTATTACTGACTGCTTCACATTTATTACTGACTGCTCCAAATTTATTACTGACTGCATCACATTTATTACTGACTGCTCCACATTTATTACTGACTGCATCACATTTATTACTGACTGTATCACATTTATTACTGACTGTATCACATTTATTACTGACTGCTCCTCATTTATTACTGACTGCTCCACATTTATTACTGACTGCTAAACCTTTTTTACTGACTGCTCCACATTTATTACTGACTGCTCCACATTTATTACTGACTGCTTCACATTTATTACTGACTGCTCCACATTTATTACTGACTGCTCCACATTTATTACTGACTGCATCACATTTATTACTGACTGCTCCACATTTATTACTGACTGCTCCACATTTATTACTGACTGCTCCACATTTTTTACTGACTGCTCCATATTTATTACTGACTGCTCCACATTTATTACTGACTGCTTCACATTTATTACTGACTGCATCACATTTATTACTGACTGCTCCACATTTATTACTGACTGCTCCACATTTATTACTGACTGCATCACATTTATTACTGACTGCTCCACATTTATTACTGACTGCTCCACATTTATTACTGACTGCATCACATTTATTACTGACTGCTCCACATTTATTACTGACTGCTCCACATTTATTACTGACTGTATCCCATTTATTACTGACTGTATCACATTTATTATTGACTGCTTCACATTTATTACAAACTGCTCCACATTTATTACTGACTGCTCAACATTTATTACTGACTGCTCCACATTTTTTACTGACTGCTCTACATTTATTACTGACTGTATCACATTTATTACTGACTGCTTCACATGTATTACTGACTGCTCCACATTTATTACTGACTGCTCCACATTTATTACTGACTGCATCACATTTATTACTGACTGTAACACATTTATTACTGACTGTATCACATTTATTACTGACTGCTCCACATTTATTACTGACTGCTCCACATTTTTTACTGACTGCTCCACATTTATTACTGACTGCTCCACATTTATTACTGACAGCATCACATTTATTACTGACTGCTCCACATTTATTACTGACTGCTCCACATGTATTACTGACTGCTTCACATTTATTACTGACTGCTCCACATTTATTAATGACTGCTCCACATTTATTACTAACTACTCCACATTTTTTTACTGACTTCTCCACATTTATTACTGACTGTATCACATTTATTACTGACTGCTTCACATTGATTACTGACTGCTCCACATTTATTACTGACTGCTTCACATTTGTTACTGACTGCTCCAAATTTATTTCTGGCTGCTCCACATTTTTTACTGACTGGTCCACATTTATTACTGACTGCTCCACATTTATTACTGACTGCTTCACATTTATTACTGACTGCTCCACATTTATTACTGACTGCTCCACATTTATTACTGACTACATCACATTTATTACTGACTGATCCACATTTATTACTGACTACTCCACAATTATTACTGACTGCTTAACATTTATTACTGACTGTTTCACATTTATTACTGACTGCTCCACATTTATTACTGACTGTATCACATTTATTACTGACTGCTTCACATTTATTACTGACTGCTCCACATTTATTACTGACTGTATCACATTTATTACTGACTACTCCACATTTATTACTGACTGCTCCACATTTATTACTGACTGTATCACATTTATTACTGACTGCTTCACATTTATTACTGACTGCTCCAAATTTATTACTGACTGCATCACATTTATTACTGACTGCTCCACATTTATTACTGACTGCATCACATTTATTACTGACTGTATCACATTTATTACTGACTGTATCACATTTATTACTGACTGCTCCTCATTTATTACTGACTGCTCCACATTTATTACTGACTGCTAAACCTTTTTTACTGACTGCTCCACATTTATTACTGACTGCTCCACATTTATTACTGACTGCTTCACATTTATTACTGACTGCTCCACATTTTTTACTGACTGCTCCACATTTATTACTGACTGCTCCACATTTATTACTGACTGCTCCACATTTTTTACTGACTGCTCCATATTTATTACTGACTGCTCCACATTTATTACTGACTGCTTCACATTTATTACTGACTGCATCACATTTATTACTGACTGCTCCACATTTATTACTGACTGCTCCACATTTATTACTGACTGCATCACATTTATTACTGACTGCTCCACATTTATTACTGACTGCTCCACATTTATTACTGACTGCATCACATTTATTACTGACTGCTCCACATTTATTACTGACTGCTCCACATTTATTACTGACTGTATCCCATTTATTACTGACTGTATCACATTTATTATTGACTGCTTCACATTTATTACAAACTGCTCCACATTTATTACTGACTGCTCAACATTTATTACTGACTGCTCCACATTTTTTACTGACTGCTCTACATTTATTACTGACTGTATCACATTTATTACTGACTGCTTCACATGTATTACTGACTGCTCCACATTTATTACTGACTGCTCCACATTTATTACTGACTGCATCACATTTATTACTGACTGTAACACATTTATTACTGACTGTATCACATTTATTACTGACTGCTCCACATTTATTACTGACTGCTCCACATTTTTTACTGACTGCTCCACATTTATTACTGACTGCATCACATTTATTACTGACTGCTCCACATTTATTACTGACTGCTCCACATGTATTACTGACTGCTTCACATTTATTACTGACTGCTCCACATTTATTAATGACTGCTCCACATTTATTACTAACTACTCCACATTTTTTTACTGACTTCTCCACATTTATTACTGACTGTATCACATTTATTACTGACTGCTTCACATTGATTACTGACTGCTCCACATTTATTACTGACTGCTTCACATTTGTTACTGACTGCTCCAAATTTATTTCTGGCTGCTCCACATTTTTTACTGACTGGTCCACATTTATTACTGACTGCTCCACATTTATTACTGACTGCTTCACATTTATTACTGACTGCTCCACATTTATTACTGACTGCTCCACATTTATTACTGACTACATCACATTTATTACTGACTGATCCACATTTATTACTGACTACTCCACAATTATTACTGACTGCTTAACATTTATTACTGACTGTTTCACATTTATTACTGACTGCTCCACATTTATTACTGACTGTATCACATTTATTACTGACTGCTTCACATTTATTACTGACTGCTCCACATTTATTACTGACTGTATCACATTTATTACTGACTACTCCACATTTATTACTGACTGCTCCACATTTATTACTGACTGTATCACATTTATTACTGACTGCTTCACATTTATTACTGACTGCTCCAAATTTATTACTGACTGCATCACATTTATTACTGACTGCTCCACATTTATTACTGACTGCATCACATTTATTACTGACTGTATCACATTTATTACTGACTGTATCACATTTATTACTGACTGCTCCTCATTTATTACTGACTGCTCCACATTTATTACTGACTGCTAAACCTTTTTTACTGACTGCTCCACATTTATTACTGACTGCTCCACATTTATTACTGACTGCTTCACATTTATTACTGACTGCTCCACATTTTTTACTGACTGCTCCACATTTATTACTGACTGCTCCACATTTATTACTGACTGCTCCACATTTTTTACTGACTGCTCCATATTTATTACTGACTGCTCCACATTTATTACTGACTGCTTCACATTTATTACTGACTGCATCACATTTATTACTGACTGCTCCACATTTATTACTGACTGCTCCACATTTATTACTGACTGCATCACATTTATTACTGACTGCTCCACATTTATTACTGACTGCTCCACATTTATTACTGACTGCATCACATTTATTACTGACTGCTCCACATTTATTACTGACTGCTCCACATTTATTACTGACTGTATCCCATTTATTACTGACTGTATCACATTTATTATTGACTGCTTCACATTTATTACAAACTGCTCCACATTTATTACTGACTGCTCAACATTTATTACTGACTGCTCCACATTTTTTACTGACTGCTCTACATTTATTACTGACTGTATCACATTTATTACTGACTGCTTCACATGTATTACTGACTGCTCCACATTTATTACTGACTGCTCCACATTTATTACTGACTGCATCACATTTATTACTGACTGTAACACATTTATTACTGACTGTATCACATTTATTACTGACTGCTCCACATTTATTACTGACTGCTCCACATTTTTTACTGACTGCTCCACATTTATTACTGACTGCATCACATTTATTACTGACTGCTCCACATTTATTACTGACTGCTCCACATGTATTACTGACTGCTTCACATTTATTACTGACTGCTCCACATTTATTAATGACTGCTCCACATTTATTACTAACTACTCCACATTTTTTTACTGACTTCTCCACATTTATTACTGACTGTATCACATTTATTACTGACTGCTTCACATTGATTACTGACTGCTCCACATTTATTACTGACTGCTTCACATTTGTTACTGACTGCTCCAAATTTATTTCTGGCTGCTCCACATTTTTTACTGACTGGTCCACATTTATTACTGACTGCTCCACATTTATTACTGACTGCTTCACATTTATTACTGACTGCTCCACATTTATTACTGACTGCTCCACATTTATTACTGACTACATCACATTTATTACTGACTGATCCACATTTATTACTGACTACTCCACAATTATTACTGACTGCTTAACATTTATTACTGACTGTTTCACATTTATTACTGACTGCTCCACATTTATTAATGACTGCTCCACATTTATTACTGACAGCATCACATTTATTACTGACTGCTCCACATTTATTACTGACTGCTCCACATTTATTACTGACTGTGTCACATTTATTACTGACTGTATCACATTTATTACTGACTGTATCACATTTATTACTGACTGCTCCACATTTATTACTGACTGCTCCACATTTATTATTGACTGCTCCACATTTATTACTGACTGCATCACATTTATTACTGACTGCTCCACAATTATTAATGACTGCTCCACATTTATTACTGACTGCTCCACATTTATTACTGACTGTATCACATTTATTACTGACTGTATCACATTTATTACTGACTGCTTCACATTTATTACTGACTGCTCCACATTTATTACTGTCTGTATCACATTTATTACTGACTGCTACACATTTATTACTGACTACATCATATTTATTACTGACTGTATCACATTTATTACTGACTGTATCACATTTATTACTGACTGCTCCACATTTATTATTGACTGCTCCACATTTATTACTGACTGCATCACATTTATTACTGACTGCTCCACATTTATTAATGACTGCTCCACATTTATTACTAACTACTCCACATTTTTTACTGACTACTCCACATTTATTACTGACTGCTCCACATTTATTACTGACTGTATCACATTTATTACTGACTGCTTCACATTTATTACTGACTGCTCCAAATTTATTACTGACTGCATCACATTTATTACTGACTGCTCCACATTTATTACTGACTGCATCACATTTATTACTGACTGTATCACATTTATTACTGACTGTATCACATTTATTACTGACTGCTCCTCATTTATTACTGACTGCTCCACATTTATTACTGACTGCTAAACCTTTTTTACTGACTGCTCCACATTTATTACTGACTGCTCCACATTTATTACTGACTGCTTCACATTTATTACTGACTGCTCCACATTTATTACTGACTGCTCCACATTTATTACTGACTGCATCACATTTATTACTGACTGCTCCACATTTATTACTGACTGCTCCACATTTATTACTGACTGCTCCACATTTTTTACTGACTGCTCCATATTTATTACTGACTGCTCCACATTTATTACTGACTGCTTCACATTTATTACTGACTGCATCACATTTATTACTGACTGCTCCACATTTATTACTGACTGCTCCACATTTATTACTGACTGCATCACATTTATTACTGACTGCTCCACATTTATTACTGACTGCTCCACATTTATTACTGACTGCATCACATTTATTACTGACTGCTCCACATTTATTACTGACTGCTCCACATTTATTACTGACTGTATCCCATTTATTACTGACTGTATCACATTTATTATTGACTGCTTCACATTTATTACAAACTGCTCCACATTTATTACTGACTGCTCAACATTTATTACTGACTGCTCCACATTTTTTACTGACTGCTCTACATTTATTACTGACTGTATCACATTTATTACTGACTGCTTCACATGTATTACTGACTGCTCCACATTTATTACTGACTGCTCCACATTTATTACTGACTGCATCACATTTATTACTGACTGTAACACATTTATTACTGACTGTATCACATTTATTACTGACTGCTCCACATTTATTACTGACTGCTCCACATTTTTTACTGACTGCTCCACATTTATTACTGACTGCATCACATTTATTACTGACTGCTCCACATTTATTACTGACTGCTCCACATGTATTACTGACTGCTTCACATTTATTACTGACTGCTCCACATTTATTAATGACTGCTCCACATTTATTACTAACTACTCCACATTTTTTTACTGACTTCTCCACATTTATTACTGACTGTATCACATTTATTACTGACTGCTTCACATTGATTACTGACTGCTCCACATTTATTACTGACTGCTTCACATTTGTTACTGACTGCTCCAAATTTATTTCTGGCTGCTCCACATTTTTTACTGACTGGTCCACATTTATTACTGACTGCTCCACATTTATTACTGACTGCTTCACATTTATTACTGACTGCTCCACATTTATTACTGACTGCTCCACATTTATTACTGACTACATCACATTTATTACTGACTGATCCACATTTATTACTGACTACTCCACAATTATTACTGACTGCTTAACATTTATTACTGACTGTTTCACATTTATTACTGACTGCTCCACATTTATTAATGACTGCTCCACATTTATTACTGACAGCATCACATTTATTACTGACTGCTCCACATTTATTACTGACTGCTCCACATTTATTACTGACTGTGTCACATTTATTACTGACTGTATCACATTTATTACTGACTGTATCACATTTATTACTGACTGCTCCACATTTATTACTGACTGCTCCACATTTATTATTGACTGCTCCACATTTATTACTGACTGCATCACATTTATTACTGACTGCTCCACAATTATTAATGACTGCTCCACATTTATTACTGACTGCTCCACATTTATTACTGACTGTATCACATTTATTACTGACTGTATCACATTTATTACTGACTGCTTCACATTTATTACTGACTGCTCCACATTTATTACTGTCTGTATCACATTTATTACTGACTGCTACACATTTATTACTGACTACATCATATTTATTACTGACTGTATCACATTTATTACTGACTGTATCACATTTATTACTGACTGCTCCACATTTATTATTGACTGCTCCACATTTATTACTGACTGCATCACATTTATTACTGACTGCTCCACATTTATTAATGACTGCTCCACATTTATTACTAACTACTCCACATTTTTTACTGACTGCTCCACATTTATTACTGACTGTATCACATTTATTACTGACTGCTTCACATTGATTACTGACTGCTCCACATTTATTACTGACTGCTTCACATTTGCTACTGACTGCTCCAAATTTATTACTGGCTGCTCCACATTTTTTACTGACTGCTCCACATTTATTACTGACTGCTCCACATTTATTACTGACTGCTCCACATTTATTACTAACTGCATCACATTTATTACTGACTGTATCACATTTATTACTGACTGCTTCACATTTATTACTGACTGCTTCACAGTTATTACTGACTGCATCACATTTATTACTGACTGCTCCACATTTATTACTGACTGCTCCACATTTATTACTGACTGTATCACATTTATTACTGACTGCTTCACATTTATTACTGACTGCCCCACATTTATTACTGACTGCTCAACATTTATTACTGACTGCATCACATTTATTACTGACTGCTCCACATTTATTACTGACTGCATCACATTTATTACTGACTGTATCAAATTTATTACTGACTGCTCCACATTTATTACTGACTGTATCACATTTATTACTGACTGCTTCACATTTATTACTGACTGCTCCACATTTATTACTGACTGCTCCACATTTATTACTGACTGCTCCACATTTATTACTGACTGCATCACATTTATTACTGACTGCTCCACATTTATTACTGACTGCTCCACATTTATTACTGACTGCATCACATTTATTACTGACTGCTCCACATTTATTACTGACTGCTCCACATTTATTACTGACTGTATCCCATTTATTACTGACTGTATCACATTTATTATTGACTGCTTCACATTTATTACAAACTGCTCCACATTTATTACTGACTGCTCAACATTTATTACTGACTGCTCCACATTTTTTACTGACTGCTCTACATTTATTACTGACTGTATCACATTTATTAC
Organism: Engystomops pustulosus; assembly: GCF_040894005.1. Classification (NCBI taxonomy): domain Eukaryota; kingdom Metazoa; phylum Chordata; class Amphibia; order Anura; family Leptodactylidae; genus Engystomops; species Engystomops pustulosus. The sequence continues at coordinate 670,666 of NC_092416.1, read as the reverse complement.
TGACTGCTTCACATGTATTACTGACTGCTCCACATTTATTACTGACTGCTCCACATTTATTACTGACTGCATCACATTTATTACTGACTGTAACACATTTATTACTGACTGTATCACATTTATTACTGACTGCTCCACATTTATTACTGACTGCTCCACATTTTTTACTGACTGCTCCACATTTATTACTGACTGCATCACATTTATTACTGACTGCTCCACATTTATTACTGACTGCTCCACATGTATTACTGACTGCTTCACATTTATTACTGACTGCTCCACATTTATTAATGACTGCTCCACATTTATTACTAACTACTCCACATTTTTTTACTGACTTCTCCACATTTATTACTGACTGTATCACATTTATTACTGACTGCTTCACATTGATTACTGACTGCTCCACATTTATTACTGACTGCTTCACATTTGTTACTGACTGCTCCAAATTTATTTCTGGCTGCTCCACATTTTTTACTGACTGGTCCACATTTATTACTGACTGCTCCACATTTATTACTGACTGCTTCACATTTATTACTGACTGCTCCACATTTATTACTGACTGCTCCACATTTATTACTGACTACATCACATTTATTACTGACTGATCCACATTTATTACTGACTACTCCACAATTATTACTGACTGCTTAACATTTATTACTGACTGTTTCACATTTATTACTGACTGCTCCACATTTATTAATGACTGCTCCACATTTATTACTGACAGCATCACATTTATTACTGACTGCTCCACATTTATTACTGACTGCTCCACATTTATTACTGACTGTGTCACATTTATTACTGACTGTATCACATTTATTACTGACTGTATCACATTTATTACTGACTGCTCCACATTTATTACTGACTGCTCCACATTTATTATTGACTGCTCCACATTTATTACTGACTGCATCACATTTATTACTGACTGCTCCACAATTATTAATGACTGCTCCACATTTATTACTGACTGCTCCACATTTATTACTGACTGTATCACATTTATTACTGACTGTATCACATTTATTACTGACTGCTTCACATTTATTACTGACTGCTCCACATTTATTACTGTCTGTATCACATTTATTACTGACTGCTACACATTTATTACTGACTACATCATATTTATTACTGACTGTATCACATTTATTACTGACTGTATCACATTTATTACTGACTGCTCCACATTTATTATTGACTGCTCCACATTTATTACTGACTGCATCACATTTATTACTGACTGCTCCACATTTATTAATGACTGCTCCACATTTATTACTAACTACTCCACATTTTTTACTGACTGCTCCACATTTATTACTGACTGTATCACATTTATTACTGACTGCTTCACATTGATTACTGACTGCTCCACATTTATTACTGACTGCTTCACATTTGCTACTGACTGCTCCAAATTTATTACTGGCTGCTCCACATTTTTTACTGACTGCTCCACATTTATTACTGACTGCTCCACATTTATTACTGACTGCTCCACATTTATTACTAACTGCATCACATTTATTACTGACTGTATCACATTTATTACTGACTGCTTCACATTTATTACTGACTGCTTCACAGTTATTACTGACTGCATCACATTTATTACTGACTGCTCCACATTTATTACTGACTGCTCCACATTTATTACTGACTGTATCACATTTATTACTGACTGCTTCACATTTATTACTGACTGCCCCACATTTATTACTGACTGCTCAACATTTATTACTGACTGCATCACATTTATTACTGACTGCTCCACATTTATTACTGACTGCATCACATTTATTACTGACTGTATCAAATTTATTACTGACTGCTCCACATTTATTACTGACTGTATCACATTTATTACTGACTGCTTCACATTTATTACTGACTGCTCCACATTTATTACTGACTGTATCACATTTATTACTGACTGCTCCACATTTATTACTGACTGCATCACATTTATTACTGACTGTATCACATTTATTACTGACTGTATCACATTTATTACTGACTGCTCCACATTTATTACTGACTGCTAAACCTTTTTTACTGACTGCTCCACATTTATTACTGACTGCTCCACATTTATTACTGACTGCTTCACATTTATTACTGACTGCTCCACATTTATTACTGACTGCTCCACATTTATTACTGACTGCATCACATTTATTACTGACTGCTCCACATTTATTACTGACTGCTCCACATTTTTTACTGACTGCTCCATATTTATTACTGACTGCTCCACATTTATTACTGACTGCTTCACATTTATTACTGACTGCATCACATTTATTACTGACTGCTCCACATTTATTACTGACTTCTCCACATTTATTACTGACTGTATAACATTTATTACTGACTGCTTCACATTGATTACTGACTGCTCCACATTTATTACTGACTGCTTCACATTTGTTACTGACTGCTCCAAATTTATTTCTGGCTGCTCCACATTTTTTACTGACTGGTCCACATTTATTACTGACTGCTCCACATTTATTACTGACTGCTTCACATTTATTACTGACTGCTCCACATTTATTACTGACTGCTCCACATTTATTACTGACTACATCACATTTATTACTGACTGATCCACATTTATTACTGACTACTCCACAATTATTACTGACTGCTTAACATTTATTACTGACTGTTTCACATTTATTACTGACTGCTCCACATTTATTAATGACTGCTCCACATTTATTACTGACGGCATCACATTTATTACTGACTGCTCCACATTTATTACTGACTGCTCCACATTTATTACTGACTGTGTCACATTTATTACTGACTGTATCACATTTATTACTGACTGCTCCACATTTATTACTGACTGTATCACATTTATTACTGACTGCTCCACATTTATTATTGACTGCTCCACATTTATTACTGACTGCATCACATTTATTACTGACTGCTCCACAATTATTAATGACTGCTCCACATTTATTACTGACTGTATCACATTTATTACTGACTGTATCACATTTATTACTGACTGCTTCACATTTATTACTGACTGCTCCACATTTATTACTGTCTGTATCACATTTATTACTGACTGCATCACATTTATTACTGACTGCTACACATTTATTACTGACTACATCATATTTATTACTGACTGTATCACATTTATTACTGACTGTATCACATTTATTACTGACTGCTCCACATTTATTATTGACTGCACCACATTTATTACTGACTGCATCACATTTATTACTGACTGCTCCACATTTATTAATGACTGCTCCACATTTATTACTAACTACTCCACATTTTTTACTGACTGCTCCACATTTATTACTGACTGTATCACATTTATTACTGACTGCTTCACATTGATTACTGACTGCTCCACATTTATTACTGACTGCTTCACATTTGCTACTGACTGCTCCAAATTTATTACTGGCTGCTCCACATTTTTTACTGACTGCTCCACATTTATTACTGACTGCTCCACATTTATTACTGACTGCTCCACATTTATTACTAACTGCATCACATTTATTACTGACTGTATCACATTTATTACTGACTGCTCCACATTTATTACTGACTGCTCCACATTTATTACTGACTGTGTCACATTTATTACTGACTGTATCACATTTATTACTGACTGCTCCACATTTATTACTGACTGTATCACATTTATTACTGACTGCTCCACATTTATTATTGACTGCTCCACATTTATTACTGACTGCATCACATTTATTACTGACTGCTCCACAATTATTAATGACTGCTCCACATTTATTACTGACTGTATCACATTTATTACTGACTGTATCACATTTATTACTGACTGCTTCACATTTATTACTGACTGCTCCACATTTATTACTGTCTGTATCACATTTATTACTGACTGCATCACATTTATTACTGACTGCTACACATTTATTACTGACTACATCATATTTATTACTGACTGTATCACATTTATTACTGACTGTATCACATTTATTACTGACTGCTCCACATTTATTATTGACTGCTCCACATTTATTACTGACTGCATCACATTTATTACTGACTGCTCCACATTTATTAATGACTGCTCCACATTTATTACTAACTACTCCACATTTTTTACTGACTGCTCCACATTTATTACTGACTGTATCACATTTATTACTGACTGCTTCACATTGATTACTGACTGCTCCACATTTATTACTGACTGCTTCACATTTGCTACTGACTGTATCACATTTATTACTGACTGCTTTACATTTATTACTGACTGCCCCACATTTATTACTGACTGCTCAACATTTATTACTGACTGCATCACATTTATTACTGACTGCTCCACATTTATTACTGACTGCATCACATTTATTACTGACTGTATCAAATTTATTACTGACTGCTCCACATTTTTTACTGACTGCTCCATATTTATTACTGACTGCTCCACATTTATTACTGACTGCTTCACATTTATTACTGACTGCATCACATTTATTACTGACTGCTCCACATTTATTACTGACTGCTCCACATTTATTACTGACTGCATCACATTTATTACTGACTGCTCCACATTTATTACTGACTGCTCCACATTTATTACTGACTGCATCACATTTATTACTGACTGCTCCACATTTATTACTGACTGCTCCACATTTATTACTGACTGTATCCCATTTATTACTGACTGTATCACATTTATTATTGACTGCTTCACATTTATTACAAACTGCTCCACATTTATTACTGACTGCTCAACATTTATTACTGACTGCTCCACATTTTTTACTGACTGCTCTACATTTATTACTGACTGTATCACATTTATTACTGACTGCTTCACATGTATTACTGACTGCTCCACATTTATTACTGACTGCTCCACATTTATTACTGACTGCATCACATTTATTACTGACTGTAACACATTTATTACTGACTGTATCACATTTATTACTGACTGCTCCACATTTATTACTGACTGCTCCACATTTTTTACTGACTGCTCCACATTTATTACTGACTGCATCACATTTATTACTGACTGCTCCACATTTATTACTGACTGCTCCACATGTATTACTGACTGCTTCACATTTATTACTGACTGCTCCACATTTATTAATGACTGCTCCACATTTATTACTAACTACTCCACATTTTTTTACTGACTTCTCCACATTTATTACTGACTGTATCACATTTATTACTGACTGCTTCACATTGATTACTGACTGCTCCACATTTATTACTGACTGCTTCACATTTGTTACTGACTGCTCCAAATTTATTTCTGGCTGCTCCACATTTTTTACTGACTGGTCCACATTTATTACTGACTGCTCCACATTTATTACTGACTGCTTCACATTTATTACTGACTGCTCCACATTTATTACTGACTGCTCCACATTTATTACTGACTACATCACATTTATTACTGACTGATCCACATTTATTACTGACTACTCCACAATTATTACTGACTGCTTAACATTTATTACTGACTGTTTCACATTTATTACTGACTGCTCCACATTTATTAATGACTGCTCCACATTTATTACTGACAGCATCACATTTATTACTGACTGCTCCACATTTATTACTGACTGCTCCACATTTATTACTGACTGTGTCACATTTATTACTGACTGTATCACATTTATTACTGACTGTATCACATTTATTACTGACTGCTCCACATTTATTACTGACTGCTCCACATTTATTATTGACTGCTCCACATTTATTACTGGCTGCTCCACATTTTTTACTGACTGCTCCACATTTATTACTGACTGCTCCACATTTATTACTGACTGCTCCACATTTATTACTAACTGCATCACATTTATTACTGACTGTATCACATTTATTACTGACTGCTTCACATTTATTACTGACTGCTTCACAGTTATTACTGACTGCATCACATTTATTACTGACTGCTCCACATTTATTACTGACTGCTCCACATTTATTACTGACTGTATCACATTTATTACTGACTGCTTCACATTTATTACTGACTGCCCCACATTTATTACTGACTGCTCAACATTTATTACTGACTGCATCACATTTATTACTGACTGCTCCACATTTATTACTGACTGCATCACATTTATTACTGACTGTATCAAATTTATTACTGACTGCTCCACATTTATTACTGACTGTATCACATTTATTACTGACTGCTTCACATTTATTACTGACTGCTCCACATTTATTACTGACTGTATCACATTTATTACTGACTGCTCCACATTTATTACTGACTGCATCACATTTATTACTGACTGTATCACATTTATTACTGACTGTATCACATTTATTACTGACTGCTCCACATTTATTACTGACTGCTAAACCTTTTTTACTGACTGCTCCACATTTATTACTGACTGCTCCACATTTATTACTGACTGCTTCACATTTATTACTGACTGCTCCACATTTATTACTGACTGCTCCACATTTATTACTGACTGCATCACATTTATTACTGACTGCTCCACATTTATTACTGACTGCTCCACATTTTTTACTGACTGCTCCATATTTATTACTGACTGCTCCACATTTATTACTGACTGCTTCACATTTATTACTGACTGCATCACATTTATTACTGACTGCTCCACATTTATTACTGACTTCTCCACATTTATTACTGACTGTATAACATTTATTACTGACTGCTTCACATTGATTACTGACTGCTCCACATTTATTACTGACTGCTTCACATTTGTTACTGACTGCTCCAAATTTATTTCTGGCTGCTCCACATTTTTTACTGACTGGTCCACATTTATTACTGACTGCTCCACATTTATTACTGACTGCTTCACATTTATTACTGACTGCTCCACATTTATTACTGACTGCTCCACATTTATTACTGACTACATCACATTTATTACTGACTGATCCACATTTATTACTGACTACTCCACAATTATTACTGACTGCTTAACATTTATTACTGACTGTTTCACATTTATTACTGACTGCTCCACATTTATTAATGACTGCTCCACATTTATTACTGACGGCATCACATTTATTACTGACTGCTCCACATTTATTACTGACTGCTCCACATTTATTACTGACTGTGTCACATTTATTACTGACTGTATCACATTTATTACTGACTGCTCCACATTTATTACTGACTGTATCACATTTATTACTGACTGCTCCACATTTATTATTGACTGCTCCACATTTATTACTGACTGCATCACATTTATTACTGACTGCTCCACAATTATTAATGACTGCTCCACATTTATTACTGACTGTATCACATTTATTACTGACTGTATCACATTTATTACTGACTGCTTCACATTTATTACTGACTGCTCCACATTTATTACTGTCTGTATCACATTTATTACTGACTGCATCACATTTATTACTGACTGCTACACATTTATTACTGACTACATCATATTTATTACTGACTGTATCACATTTATTACTGACTGTATCACATTTATTACTGACTGCTCCACATTTATTATTGACTGCTCCACATTTATTACTGACTGCATCACATTTATTACTGACTGCTCCACATTTATTAATGACTGCTCCACATTTATTACTAACTACTCCACATTTTTTACTGACTGCTCCACATTTATTACTGACTGTATCACATTTATTACTGACTGCTTCACATTGATTACTGACTGCTCCACATTTATTACTGACTGCTTCACATTTGCTACTGACTGCTCCAAATTTATTACTGGCTGCTCCACATTTTTTACTGACTGCTCCACATTTATTACTGACTGCTCCACATTTATTACTGACTGCTCCACATTTATTACTAACTGCATCACATTTATTACTGACTGTATCACATTTATTACTGACTGCTCCACATTTATTACTGACTGCTCCACATTTATTACTGACTGTGTCACATTTATTACTGACTGTATCACATTTATTACTGACTGCTCCACATTTATTACTGACTGTATCACATTTATTACTGACTGCTCCACATTTATTATTGACTGCTCCACATTTATTACTGACTGCATCACATTTATTACTGACTGCTCCACAATTATTAATGACTGCTCCACATTTATTACTGACTGTATCACATTTATTACTGACTGTATCACATTTATTACTGACTGCTTCACATTTATTACTGACTGCTCCACATTTATTACTGTCTGTATCACATTTATTACTGACTGCATCACATTTATTACTGACTGCTACACATTTATTACTGACTACATCATATTTATTACTGACTGTATCACATTTATTACTGACTGTATCACATTTATTACTGACTGCTCCACATTTATTATTGACTGCTCCACATTTATTACTGACTGCATCACATTTATTACTGACTGCTCCACATTTATTAATGACTGCTCCACATTTATTACTAACTACTCCACATTTTTTACTGACTGCTCCACATTTATTACTGACTGTATCACATTTATTACTGACTGCTTCACATTGATTACTGACTGCTCCACATTTATTACTGACTGCTTCACATTTGCTACTGACTGCTCCAAATTTATTACTGGCTGCTCCACATTTTTTACTGACTGCTCCACATTTATTACTGACTGCTCCACATTTATTACTGACTGCTCCACATTTATTACTAACTGCATCACATTTATTACTGACTGTATCACATTTATTACTGACTGCTCCACATTTATTACTGACTGCTCCACATTTATTACTGACTGTATCACATTTATTACTGACTGCTTTACATTTATTACTGACTGCCCCACATTTATTACTGACTGCTCAACATTTATTACTGACTGCATCACATTTATTACTGACTGCTCCACATTTATTACTGACTGCATCACATTTATTACTGACTGTATCAAATTTATTACTGACTGCTCCACATTTATTACTGACTGTATCACATTTATTACTGACTGCTTCACATTTATTACTGACTGCATCACATTTATTACTGACTGTATCACATTTATTACTGACTGTATCACATTTATTACTGACTGCTCCACATTTATTACTGACTGTATCACATTTATTACTGACTGCATCACATTTATTACTGACTGCTCCACATTTATTACTGACTGTATCACATTTATTACTGACTGCTCCACATTTATTAATGACTGCTCCACATTTATTACTGACGGCATCACATTTATTACTGACTGCTCCACATTTATTACTGACTGCTCCACATTTATTACTGACTGTGTCACATTTATTACTGACTGTATCACATTTATTACTGACTGCTCCACATTTATTACTGACTGTATCACATTTATTACTGACTGCTCCACATTTATTATTGACTGCTCCACATTTATTACTGACTGCTCCACATTTAATACTGACTGCTCCACATTTATTACTGACTGTATCACATTTATTACTGACTGTATCACATTTATTACTGACTGCTTCACATTTATTACTGACTGCTCCACATTTATTACTGTCTGTATCACATTTATTACTGACTGATACACATTTATTACTGACTACATCATATTTATTACTGACTGTATCACATTTATTACTGACTGCTGCACAATTATTACTGACTGCTCCACATTTATTAATGACTGCTCCACATTTATTACTAACTACTCCACATTTTTTACTGACTGCTCCACATTTATTACTGACTGTATCACATTTATTACTGACTGCTTCACATTGATTACTGACTGCTCCACATTTATTACTGTCTGCTTCACATTTGTTACTGACTGCTCCAAATTTATTACTGGCTGCTCCACATTTTTTACTGACTGCTCCACATTTATTACTGACTGCTCCACATTTATTACTTTCTGCATCACATTTATTACTGACTGTATCACATTTATTACTGACTGCTTGACATTTATTACTGACTGCTTCACAGTTATTACTGACTGCATCACATTTATTACTGACTGCTCCACATTTATTACTGACTGCTCCACATTTATTACTGACTGTATCACATTTATTACTGACTGCTTCACATTTATTACTGAATGCTCCACATTTATTACTGACTGCTCAACATTTATTACTGACTGCATCACATTTATTACTGACTGCTCCACATTTATTACTGACTGCATCACATTTATTACTGACTGTATCAAATTTATTACTGACTGCTCCACATTTATTACTGACTGTATCACATTTATTACTGACTGCTTCACATTTATTACTGACTGCTCCACATTTATTACTGACTGTATCACATTTATTACTGACTACTCCACATTTATTACTGACTGCTCCACATTTATTACTGACTGTATCACATTTATTACTGACTGCTTCACATTTATTACTGACTGCTCCAAATTTATTACTGACTGCATCACATTTATTACTGACTGCTCCACATTTATTACTGACTGCATCACATTTATTACTGACTGTATCACATTTATTACTGACTGTATCACATTTATTACTGACTGCTCCTCATTTATTACTGACTGCTCCACATTTATTACTGACTGCTAAACCTTTTTTACTGACTGCTCCACATTTATTACTGACTGCTCCACATTTATTACTGACTGCTTCACATTTATTACTGACTGCTCCACATTTATTACTGACTGCTCCACATTTATTACTGACTGCATCACATTTATTACTGACTGCTCCACATTTATTACTGACTGCTCCACATTTATTACTGACTGCTCCACATTTTTTACTGACTGCTCCATATTTATTACTGACTGCTCCACATTTATTACTGACTGCTTCACATTTATTACTGACTGCATCACATTTATTACTGACTGCTCCACATTTATTACTGACTGCTCCACATTTATTACTGACTGCATCACATTTATTACTGACTGCTCCACATTTATTACTGACTGCTCCACATTTATTACTGACTGCATCACATTTATTACTGACTGCTCCACATTTATTACTGACTGCTCCACATTTATTACTGACTGTATCCCATTTATTACTGACTGTATCACATTTATTATTGACTGCTTCACATTTATTACAAACTGCTCCACATTTATTACTGACTGCTCAACATTTATTACTGACTGCTCCACATTTTTTACTGACTGCTCTACATTTATTACTGACTGTATCACATTTATTACTGACTGCTTCACATGTATTACTGACTGCTCCACATTTATTACTGACTGCTCCACATTTATTACTGACTGCATCACATTTATTACTGACTGTAACACATTTATTACTGACTGTATCACATTTATTACTGACTGCTCCACATTTATTACTGACTGCTCCACATTTTTTACTGACTGCTCCACATTTATTACTGACTGCTCCACATTTATTACTGACTGCATCACATTTATTACTGACTGCTCCACATTTATTACTGACTGCTCCACATGTATTACTGACTGCTTCACATTTATTACTGACTGCTCCACATTTATTAATGACTGCTCCACATTTATTACTAACTACTCCACATTTTTTTACTGACTTCTCCACATTTATTACTGACTGTATCACATTTATTACTGACTGCTTCACATTGATTACTGACTGCTCCACATTTATTACTGACTGCTTCACATTTGTTACTGACTGCTCCAAATTTATTTCTGGCTGCTCCACATTTTTTACTGACTGGTCCACATTTATTACTGACTGCTCCACATTTATTACTGACTGCTTCACATTTATTACTGACTGCTCATCATTTATTACTGACTGCTCCACATTTATTACTGACTACATCACATTTATTACTGACTGATCCACATTTATTACTGACTACTCCACAATTATTACTGACTGCTTAACATTTATTACTGACTGTTTCACATTTATTACTGACTGCTCCACATTTATTACTGACTGTATCACATTTATTACTGACTGCTTCACATTTATTACTGACTGCTCCACATTTATTACTGACTGTATCACATTTATTACTGACTACTCCACATTTATTACTGACTGCTCCACATTTATTACTGACTGTATCACATTTATTACTGACTGCTTCACATTTATTACTGACTGCTCCAAATTTATTACTGACTGCATCACATTTATTACTGACTGCTCCACATTTATTACTGACTGCATCACATTTATTACTGACTGTATCACATTTATTACTGACTGTATCACATTTATTACTGACTGCTCCTCATTTATTACTGACTGCTCCACATTTATTACTGACTGCTAAACCTTTTTTACTGACTGCTCCACATTTATTACTGACTGCTCCACATTTATTACAGACTGCATCACATTTATTACTGACTGCTTCACATTTATTACTGACTGCTCCACATTTATTACTGACTGCTCCACATTTATTACTGACTGCATCACATTTATTACTGACTGCTCCACATTTATTACTGACTGCTCCACATTTATTACTGACTGCTCCACATTTTTTACTGACTGCTCCATATTTATTACTGACTGCTCCACATTTATTACTGACTGCTTCACATTTATTACTGACTGCATCACATTTATTACTGACTGCTCCACATTTATTACTGACTGCTCCACATTTATTACTGACTGCATCACATTTATTACTGACTGCTCCACATTTATTACTGACTGCTCCACATTTATTACTGACTGCATCACATTTATTACTGACTGCTCCACATTTATTACTGACTGCTCCACATTTATTACTGACTGTATCCCATTTATTACTGACTGTATCACATTTATTATTGACTGCTTCACATTTATTACAAACTGCTCCACATTTATTACTGACTGCTCAACATTTATTACTGACTGCTCCACATTTTTTACTGACTGCTCTACATTTATTACTGACTGTATCACTTTTATTACTGACTGCTTCACATGTATTACTGACTGCTCCACATTTATTACTGACTGCTCCACATTTATTACTGACTGCATCACATTTATTACTGACTGTAACACATTTATTACTGACTGTATCACATTTATTACTGACTGCTCCACATTTATTACTGACTGCTCCACATTTTTTACTGACTGCTCCACATTTATTACTGACTGCTCCACATTTATTACTGACTGCATCACATTTATTACTGACTGCTCCACATTTATTACTGACTGCTCCACATGTATTACTGACTGCTTCACATTTATTACTGACTGCTCCACATTTATTAATGACTGCTCCACATTTATTACTAACTACTCCACATTTTTTTACTGACTTCTCCTCATTTATTACTGACTGTATCACATTTATTACTGACTGCTTCACATTGATTACTGACTGCTCCACATTTATTACTGACTGCTTCACATTTGTTACTGACTGCTCCAAATTTATTTCTGGCTGCTCCACATTTTTTACTGACTGGTCCACATTTATTACTGACTGCTCCACATTTATTACTGACTGCTTCACATTTATTACTGACTGCTCCACATTTATTACTGACTGCTCCACATTTATTACTGACTACATCACATTTATTACTGACTGATCCACATTTATTACTGACTACTCCACAATTATTACTGACTGCTTAACATTTATTACTGACTGTTTCACATTTATTACTGACTGCTCCACATTTATTAATGACTGCTCCACATTTATTACTGACAGCATCACATTTATTACTGACTGCTCCACATTTATTACTGACTGCTCCACATTTATTACTGACTGTGTCACATTTATTACTGACTGTATCACATTTATTACTGACTGTATCACATTTATTACTGACTGCTCCACATTTATTACTGACTGCTCCACATTTATTATTGACTGCTCCACATTTATTACTGACTGCATCACATTTATTACTGACTGCTCCACAATTATTAATGACTGCTCCACATTTATTACTGACTGCTCCACATTTATTACTGACTGTATCACATTTATTACTGACTGTATCACATTTATTACTGACTGCTTCACATTTATTACTGACTGCTCCACATTTATTACTGTCTGTATCACATTTATTACTGACTGCTACACATTTATTACTGACTACATCATATTTATTACTGACTGTATCACATTTATTACTGACTGTATCACATTTATTACTGACTGCTCCACATTTATTATTGACTGCTCCACATTTATTACTGACTGCATCACATTTATTACTGACTGCTCCACATTTATTAATGACTGCTCCACATTTATTACTAACTACTCCACATTTTTTACTGACTGCTCCACATTTATTACTGACTGTATCACATTTATTACTGACTGCTTCACATTGATTACTGACTGCTCCACATTTATTACTGACTGCTTTACATTTGCTACTGACTGCTCCAAATTTATTACTGGCTGCTCCACATTTTTTACTGACTGCTCCACATTTATTACTGACTGCTCCACATTTATTACTGACTGCTCCACATTTATTACTAACTGCATCACATTTATTACTGACTGTATCACATTTATTACTGACTGCTTCACATTTATTACTGACTGCTTCACAGTTATTACTGACTGCATCACATTTATTACTGACTGCTCCACATTTATTACTGACTGCTCCACATTTATTACTGACTGTATCACATTTATTACTGACTGCTTCACATTTATTACTGACTGCCCCACATTTATTACTGACTGCTCAACATTTATTACTGACTGCATCACATTTATTACTGACTGCTCCACATTTATTACTGACTGCATCACATTTATTACTGACTGTATCAAATTTATTACTGACTGCTCCACATTTATTACTGACTGTATCACATTTATTACTGACTGCTTCACATTTATTACTGACTGCTCCACATTTATTACTGACTGTATCACATTTATTACTGACTGCTCCACATTTATTACTGACTGCATCACATTTATTACTGACTGTATCACATTTATTACTGACTGTATCACATTTATTACTGACTGCTCCACATTTATTACTGACTGCTAAACCTTTTTTACTGACTGCTCCACATTTATTACTGACTGCTCCACATTTATTACTGACTGCTTCACATTTATTACTGACTGCTCCACATTTATTACTGACTGCTCCACATTTATTACTGACTGCATCACATTTATTACTGACTGCTCCACATTTATTACTGACTGCTCCACATTTTTTACTGACTGCTCCATATTTATTACTGACTGCTCCACATTTATTACTGACTGCTTCACATTTATTACTGACTGCATCACATTTATTACTGACTGCTCCACATTTATTACTGACTTCTCCACATTTATTACTGACTGTATAACATTTATTACTGACTGCTTCACATTGATTACTGACTGCTCCACATTTATTACTGACTGCTTCACATTTGTTACTGACTGCTCCAAATTTATTTCTGGCTGCTCCACATTTTTTACTGACTGGTCCACATTTATTACTGACTGCTCCACATTTATTACTGACTGCTTCACATTTATTACTGACTGCTCCACATTTATTACTGACTGCTCCACATTTATTACTGACTACATCACATTTATTACTGACTGATCCACATTTATTACTGACTACTCCACAATTATTACTGACTGCTTAACATTTATTACTGACTGTTTCACATTTATTACTGACTGCTCCACATTTATTAATGACTGCTCCACATTTATTACTGACGGCATCACATTTATTACTGACTGCTCCACATTTATTACTGACTGCTCCACATTTATTACTGACTGTGTCACATTTATTACTGACTGTATCACATTTATTACTGACTGCTCCACATTTATTACTGACTGTATCACATTTATTACTGACTGCTCCACATTTATTATTGACTGCTCCACATTTATTACTGACTGCATCACATTTATTACTGACTGCTCCACAATTATTAATGACTGCTCCACATTTATTACTGACTGTATCACATTTATTACTGACTGTATCACATTTATTACTGACTGCTTCACATTTATTACTGACTGCTCCACATTTATTACTGTCTGTATCACATTTATTACTGACTGCATCACATTTATTACTGACTGCTACACATTTATTACTGACTACATCATATTTATTACTGACTGTATCACATTTATTACTGACTGTATCACATTTATTACTGACTGCTCCACATTTATTATTGACTGCTCCACATTTATTACTGACTGCATCACATTTATTACTGACTGCTCCACATTTATTAATGACTGCTCCACATTTATTACTAACTACTCCACATTTTTTACTGACTGCTCCACATTTATTACTGACTGTATCACATTTATTACTGACTGCTTCACATTGATTACTGACTGCTCCACATTTATTACTGACTGCTTCACATTTGCTACTGACTGCTCCAAATTTATTACTGGCTGCTCCACATTTTTTACTGACTGCTCCACATTTATTACTGACTGCTCCACATTTATTACTGACTGCTCCACATTTATTTCTAACTGCATCACATTTATTACTGACTGTATCACATTTATTACTGACTGCTCCACATTTATTACTGACTGCTCCACATTTATTACTGACTGTATCACATTTATTACTGACTGCTTTACATTTATTACTGACTGCCCCACATTTATTACTGACTGCTCAACATTTATTACTGACTGCATCACATTTATTACTGACTGCTCCACATTTATTACTGACTGCATCACATTTATTACTGACTGTATCAAATTTATTACTGACTGCTCCACATTTATTACTGACTGTATCACATTTATTACTGACTGCTTCACATTTATTACTGACTGCATCACATTTATTACTGACTGTATCACATTTATTACTGACTGTATCACATTTATTACTGACTGCTCCACATTTATTACTGACTGTGTCACATTTATTACTGACTGTATCACATTTATTACTGACTGCTCCACATTTATTACTGACTGTATCACATTTATTACTGACTGCATCACATTTATTACTGACTGCTCCACATTTATTACTGACTGTATCACATTTATTACTGACTGCTCCACATTTATTAATGACTGCTCCACATTTATTACTGACGGCATCACATTTATTACTGACTGCTCCACATTTATTACTGACTGCTCCACATTTATTACTGACTGTGTCACATTTATTACTGACTGTATCACATTTATTACTGACTGCTCCACATTTATTACTGACTGTATCACATTTATTACTGACTGCTCCACATTTATTATTGACTGCTCCACATTTATTACTGACTGCTCCACATTTAATACTGACTGCTCCACATTTATTACTGACTGTATCACATTTATTACTGACTGTATCACATTTATTACTGACTGCTTCACATTTATTACTGACTGCTCCACATTTATTACTGTCTGTATCACATTTATTACTGACTGATACACATTTATTACTGACTACATCATATTTATTACTGACTGTATCACATTTATTACTGACTGCTGCACAATTATTACTGACTGCTCCACATTTATTAATGACTGCTCCACATTTATTACTAACTACTCCACATTTTTTACTGACTGCTCCACATTTATTACTGACTGTATCACATTTATTACTGACTGCTTCACATTGATTACTGACTGCTCCACATTTATTACTGTCTGCTTCACATTTGTTACTGACTGCTCCAAATTTATTACTGGCTGCTCCACATTTTTTACTGACTGCTCCACATTTATTACTGACTGCTTTACATTTATTACTGACTGCTCCACATTTATTACTTTCTGCATCACATTTATTACTGACTGTATCACATTTATTACTGACTGCTCCACATTTATTACTGACTGCTTCACAGTTATTACTGACTGCATCACATTTATTACTGACTGCTCCACATTTATTACTGACTGCTCCACATTTATTACTGACTGTATCACATTTATTACTGACTGCTTCACATTTATTACTGAATGCTCCACATTTATTACTGACTGCTCAACATTTATTACTGACTGCATCACATTTATTACTGACTGCTCCACATTTATTACTGACTGCATCACATTTATTACTGACTGTATCAAATTTATTACTGACTGCTCCACATTTATTACTGACTGTATCACATTTATTACTGACTGCTTCACATTTATTACTGACTGCTCCACATTTATTACTGACTGTATCACATTTATTACTGACTACTCCACATTTATTACTGACTGCTCCACATTTATTACTGACTGTATCACATTTATTACTGACTGCTTCACATTTATTACTGACTGCTCCAAATTTATTACTGACTGCATCACATTTATTACTGACTGCTCCACATTTATTACTGACTGCATCACATTTATTACTGACTGTATCACATTTATTACTGACTGTATCACATTTATTACTGACTGCTCCACATTTATTACTGACTGCTCCACATTTATTACTGACTGCTAAACCTTTTTTACTGACTGCTCCACATTTATTACTGACTGCTCCACATTTATTACTGACTGCTTCACATTTATTACTGACTGCTCCACATTTATTACTGACTGCTCCACATTTATTACTGACTGCATCACATTTATTACTGACTGCTCCACATTTATTACTGACTGCTCCACATTTATTACTGACTGCTCCACATTTTTTACTGACTGCTCCATATTTATTACTGACTGCTCCACATTTATTACTGACTGCTTCACATTTATTACTGACTGTATCACATTTATTACTGACTGTATCACATTTATTACTGACTGCTCCACATTTATTACTGACTGCATCACATTTATTACTGACTGCTCCACATTTATTACTGACTGCTCCACATTTATTACTGACTGCATCACATTTATTACTGACTGCTCCACATTTATTACTGACTGCTCCACATTTATTACTGACTGTATCACATTTATTATTGACTGCTTCACATTTATTACAAACTGCTCCACATTTATTACTGACTGCTCAACATTTATTACTGACTGCTCCACATTTTTTACTGACTGCTCTACATTTATTACTGACTGTATCACATTTATTACTGACTGCTTCACATGTATTACTGACTGCTCCACATTTATTACTGACTGCTCCACATTTATTACTGACTGCATCACATTTATTACTGACTGTAACACATTTATTACTGACTGTATCACATTTATTACTGACTGCTCCACATTTATTACTGACTGCTCCACATTTTTTACTGACTGCTCCACATTTATTACTGACTGCTCCACATTTATTACTGACTGCATCACATTTATTACTGACTGCTCCACATTTATTACTGACTGCTCCACATGTATTACTGACTGCTTCACATTTATTACTGACTGCTCCACATTTATTAATGACTGCTCCACATTTATTACTAACTACTCCACATTTTTTTACTGACTTCTCCACATTTATTACTGACTGTATCACATTTATTACTGACTGCTTCACATTGATTACTGACTGCTCCACATTTATTACTGACTGCTTCACATTTGTTACTGACTGCTCCAAATTTATTTCTGGCTGCTCCACATTTTTTACTGACTGGTCCACATTTATTACTGACTGCTCCACATTTATTACTGACTGCTTCACATTTATTACTGACTGCTCCACATTTATTACTGACTGCTCCACATTTATTACTGACTACATCACATTTATTACTGACTGATCCACATTTATTACTGACTACTCCACAATTATTACTGACTGCTTAACATTTATTACTGACTGTTTCACATTTATTACTGACTGCTCCACATTTATTAATGACTGCTCCACATTTATTACTGACAGCATCACATTTATTACTGACTGCTCCACATTTATTACTGACTGCTCCACATTTATTACTGACTGTGTCACATTTATTACTGACTGTATCACATTTATTACTGACTGTATCACATTTATTACTGACTGCTCCACATTTATTACTGACTGCTCCACATTTATTATTGACTGCTCCACATTTATTACTGACTGCATCACATTTATTACTGACTGCTCCACAATTATTAATGACTGCTCCTCATTTATTACTGACTGCTCCACATTTATTACTGACTGTATCACATTTATTACTGACTGTATCACATTTATTACTGACTGCTTCACATTTATTACTGACTGCTCCACATTTATTACTGTCTGTATCACATTTATTACTGACTGCTACACATTTATTACTGACTACATCATATTTATTACTGACTGTATCACATTTATTACTGACTGTATCACATTTATTACTGACTGCTCCACATTTATTATTGACTGCTCCACATTTATTACTGACTGCATCACATTTATTACTGACTGCTCCACATTTATTAATGACTGCTCCACATTTATTACTAACTACTCCACATTTTTTACTGACTGCTCCACATTTATTACTGACTGTATTACATTTATTACTGACTGCTTCACATTGATTACTGACTGCTCCACATTTATTACTGACTGCTTCACATTTGCTACTGACTGCTCCAAATTTATTACTGGCTGCTCCACATTTTTTACTGACTGCTCCACATTTATTACTGACTGCTCCACATTTATTACTGACTGCTCCACATTTATTACTAACTGCATCACATTTATTACTGACTGTATCACATTTATTACTGACTGCTTCACATTTATTACTGACTGCTTCACAGTTATTACTGACTGCATCACATTTATTACTGACTGCTCCACATTTATTACTGACTGCTCCACATTTATTACTGACTGTATCACATTTATTACTGACTGCTTCACATTTATTACTGACTGCCCCACATTTATTACTGACTGCTCAACATTTATTACTGACTGCATCACATTTATTACTGACTGCTCCACATTTATTACTGACTGCATCACATTTATTACTGACTGTATCAAATTTATTACTGACTGCTCCACATTTATTACTGACTGTATCACATTTATTACTGACTGCTTCACATTTATTACTGACTGCTCCACATTTATTACTGACTGTATCACATTTATTACTGACTGCTCCACATTTATTACTGACTGCATCACATTTATTACTGACTGTATCACATTTATTACTGACTGTATCACATTTATTACTGACTGCTCCACATTTATTACTGACTGCTAAACCTTTTTTACTGACTGCTCCACATTTATTACTGACTGCTCCACATTTATTACTGACTGCTTCACATTTATTACTGACTGCTCCACATTTATTACTGACTGCTCCACATTTATTACTGACTGCATCACATTTATTACTGACTGCTCCACATTTATTACTGACTGCTCCACATTTTTTACTGACTGCTCCATATTTATTACTGACTGCTCCACATTTATTACTGACTGCTTCACATTTATTACTGACTGCATCACATTTATTACTGACTGCTCCACATTTATTACTGACTTCTCCACATTTATTACTGACTGTATAACATTTATTACTGACTGCTTCACATTGATTACTGACTGCTCCACATTTATTACTGACTGCTTCACATTTGTTACTGACTGCTCCAAATTTATTTCTGGCTGCTCCACATTTTTTACTGACTGGTCCACATTTATTACTGACTGCTCCACATTTATTACTGACTGCTTCACATTTATTACTGACTGCTCCACATTTATTACTGACTACATCACATTTATTACTGACTGATCCACATTTATTACTGACTACTCCACAATTATTACTGACTGCTTAACATTTATTACTGACTGTTTCACATTTATTACTGACTGCTCCACATTTATTAATGACTGCTCCACATTTATTACTGACGGCATCACATTTATTACTGACTGCTCCACATTTATTACTGACTGCTCCACAATTATTACTGACTGTGTCACATTTATTACTGACTGTATCACATTTATTACTGACTGCTCCACATTTATTACTGACTGTATCACATTTATTACTGACTGCTCCACATTTATTATTGACTGCTCCACATTTATTACTGACTGCATCACATTTATTACTGACTGCTCCACAATTATTAATGACTGCTCCACATTTATTACTGACTGTATCACATTTATTACTGACTGTATCACATTTATTACTGACTGCTTCACATTTATTACTGACTGCTCCACATTTATTACTGTCTGTATCACATTTATTACTGACTGCATCACATTTATTACTGACTGCTACACATTTATTACTGACTACATCATATTTATTACTGACTGTATCACATTTATTACTGACTGCTCCACATTTATTATTGACTGCTCCACATTTATTACTGACTGCATCACATTTATTACTGACTGCTCCACATTTATTAATGACTGCTCCACATTTATTACTAACTACTCCACATTTTTTACTGACTGCTCCACATTTATTACTGACTGTATCACATTTATTACTGACTGCTTCACATTGATTACTGACTGCTCCACATTTATTACTGACTGCTTCACATTTGCTACTGACTGCTCCAAATTTATTACTGGCTGCTCCACATTTTTTACTGACTGCTCCACATTTATTACTGACTGCTCCACATTTATTACTGACTGCTCCACATTTATTACTAACTGCATCACATTTATTACTGACTGTATCACATTTATTACTGACTGCTTCACATTTATTACTGACTGCTTCACAGTTATTACTGACTGCATCACATTTATTACTGACTGCTCCACATTTATTACTGACTGCTCCACATTTATTACTGACTGTATCACATTTATTACTGACTGCTTTACATTTATTACTGACTGCCCCACATTTATTACTGACTGCTCAACATTTATTACTGACTGCATCACATTTATTACTGACTGCTCCACATTTATTACTGACTGCATCACATTTATTACTGACTGTATCAAATTTATTACTGACTGCTCCACATTTATTACTGACTGTATCACATTTATTACTGACTGCTTCACATTTATTACTGACTGCTCCACATTTATTACTGACTGTATCACATTTATTACTGACTACTCCACATTTATTACTGACTGCTCCACATTTATTACTGACTGTATCACATTTATTACTGACTGCTTCACATTTATTACTGACTGCTCCACATTTATTACTGACTGTATCACATTTATTACTGACTGCTCCACATTTATTACTGACTGCATCACATTTATTACTGTCTGTATCACATTTATTACTGACTGTATCACATTTATTACTGACTGCTCCACATTTATTACTGACTGCTAAACCTTTTTTACTGACTGCTCCACATTTATTACTGACTGCTCCACATTTATTACTGACTGCTTCACATTTATTACTGACTGCTCCACATTTATTACTGACTGCTCCACATTTATTACTGACTGCATCACATTTATTACTGACTGCTCCACATTTATTACTGACTGCTCCACATTTTTTACTGACTGCTCCATATTTATTACTGACTGCTCCACATTTATTACTGACTGCTTCACATTTATTACTGACTGCATCACATTTATTACTGACTGCTCCACATTTATTACTGACTGCTCCACATTTATTACTGACTGCATCACATTTATTACTGACTGCTCCACATTTATTACTGACTGCTCCACATTTATTACTGACTGCATCACATTTATTACTGACTGCTCCACATTTATTACTGACTGCTCCACATTTATTACTGACTGTATCCCATTTATTACTGACTGTATCACATTTATTATTGACTGCTTCACATTTATTACAAACTGCTCCACATTTATTACTGACTGCTCAACATTTATTACTGACTGCTCCACATTTTTTACTGACTGCTCCACATTTATTACTGACTGCTCCACATTTATTACTGACTGCATCACATTTATTACTGACTGCTCCACATTTATTACTGACTGCTCTACATTTATTACTGACTGTATCACATTTATTACTGACTGCTTCACATTTATTACTGACTGCTCCACATTTATTACTGACTGCTCCACATTTATTACTGACTGCATCACATTTATTACTGACTGTATCACATTTATTACTGACTGTATCACATTTATTACTGACTGCTCCACATTATTTACTGACTGCTCCACATTTATTACAGACTGCATCACATTTATTACTGACTGCTCCACATTTATTACTGACTGCTCCACATTTATTACAGACTGCATCACATTTATTACTGACTGCTCCACATTTATTACTGACTGCTCCACATTTATTAATGACTGCTCCACATATATTACTGACTGCATCACATTTATTACTGACTGCTCCACATTTATTACTGACTGCTCCACATTTATTACTGACTGCTCCACATTTTTTCTGACTGCTCCACATTTATTACTGACTGTATCACATTTATTACTGACAGCTCCACATTTATTACTGACTGCTCCACATTTATTACTGACTGCTCCACATTTATTACTGATTGCTCCACATTTATTACTGACTGCTCCACATTTTTTACTGACTGCTCCACATTTATTACTGACTGCTCCACATTTATTACTGACTGCTTCACATTTATTACTGACTGCATCACATTTATTACTGACTGCTCCTCATTTATTACTGACTGCTCCACATTTATTACTGACTGCATCACATTTATTACTGACTGCTCCACATTTATTACTGACTGCTCCACATTTATTTCTGACTGCATCACATTTATTACTGACTGCTCCACATTTATTACTGACTGCTCCACATTTATTACTGACTGTATCCCATTTATTACTGACTGTATCACATTTATTATTGACTGCTTCACATTTATTAATGACTGCTCCACATTAATTACTGACTGCTCAACATTTATTACTGACTGCTCCACATTTTTTACTGACTGCTCCACATTTATTACTGACTGCTCCACATTTATTACTGACTGCATCACATTTATTACTGACTGCTCCACATTTATTACTGACTGCTCTACATTTATTACTGACTGCATCACATTTATTACTGACTGCTCCACATTTATTACTGACTGCTCCACATTTATTACTGACTGCATCACATTTATTACTGACTGCTCCACATTTATTACTGACTATATCACATTTATTACTGACTGCATCACATTTATTACTGACTGCTCCACATTTTTTACTGACTGTATCACATTTATTACTGACTGTATCACATTTATTACTGACTGCTTTACATTTATTACTGACTGCTCCACATTTTTTACTGACTGCTCCACATTTATTACTGACTGCTCCACATTTATTACTGACTGCATCACATTTATTACTGACTGCTCCACATTTATTACTGACTGCTCCACATTTATTACAGACTGCATCACATTTATTACTGACTGCTCCACATTTATTACTGACTGCTCCACATTTATTAATGACTGCTCCACATATATTACTGACTGCATCACATTTATTACTGACTGCTTCACATTTATTACTGACTGCTCCACATTTATTACTGACTGCACCACATTTTTTACTGACTGCTCCACGTTTTTTACTGACTGCTCCACATTTATTACTGACTGCTCCACATTTATTACTGACTGTATCACATTTATTACTGACTGCTCCACATTTATTACTGACTGCTCCACATTTATTACTGACTGATCCACATTTATTACTGACTGCTTCACATTTATTACTGACTGCTCCACATTTTTAACTGACTGCTCCACATTTATTACTGACTGCATCACATTTATTACTGACTGCTCCACATTTAATACTGACTGCTCCACATTTATTACTGACTGCATCACATTTATTACTGACTGCTCCACATTTATTATTGACTGCTCCACATTTTTTACTGACTGCATCACATTTATTACTGTCTGCATCACATTTATTACTGACTGCTCCACATTTATTACTGACTGCTCTACATTTATTACTGACTGCATCACATTTATTACTGACTGCTCCACATTTATTACTGACTGCTCCACATTTATTACTGACTGCATCACATTTATTACTGACTGCTCCACATTTATTACTGACTATATCACATTTATTACTGACTGCATCACATTTATTACTGACTGCTCCACATTTTTTACTGACTTCTCCACATTTATTACTGACTGTATCACATTTATTACTGACTGTATCACATTTATTACTGACTGCTTTACATTTATTACTGACTGCTACACATTTTTTACTGACTGCTCCACATTTATTACTGACTGCTCCACATTTATTACTGACTGCATCACATTTATTACTGACTGCTCCACATTTATTACTGACTGCTCCACATTTATTACAGACTGCATCACATTTATTACTGACTGCTCCACATTTATTACTGACTGCTCCACATTTATTAATGACTGCTCCACATATATTACTGACTGCATCACATTTATTACTGACTGCTTCACATTTATTACTGACTGCTCCACATTTATTACTGACTGCTCCAAATTTTTTACTGACTGCTCCACGTTTTTTGCTGACTGCTCCACATTTATTACTGACTGCTCCACATTTATTACTGACTGTATCACATTTATTACTGACTGCTCCACATTTATTACTGACTGCTCCACATTTATTACTGACTGATCCACATTTATTACTGACTGCTTCACATTTATTACTGACTGCTCCACATTTTTAACTGACTGCTCCACATTTATTACTGACTGCATCACATTTATTACTGACTGCTCCACATTTATTACTGACTGCTCCACATTTATTACTAACTACTCCACATTTATTACTGACTGCATCACATTTATTACTGACTGCTCAACATTTATTACTGACTGCATCACATTTATTACTGACTGCTCCACATTTTTTACTGACTGCTCCACGTTTTTTACTGACTGCTCCACATTTATTACTGACTGCTTCACATTTATTACTGACTGTATCACATTTATTACTGACTGCTTCACATTTATTACTGACTGCTCCACATTTATTACTGACTGCATCACATTTATTACTGACTGATGCACATTTATTACTGACTGCTTCACATTTATTACTGACTGCATCACATTTATTACTGACTGCTCCACATTTAATACTGACTGCTCCACATTTATTACTGACTGCTCCACATTTATTACTGACTGCTTCACATTTATTACTGACTGCTCCACATTTATTACTGACTACATCACATTTATTACTGACTGCTTCACATTTATTACTGACTGCTCCACATTTATTACTGACTACATCACATTTATTACGGACTGCTCCACATTTATTACTGACTACATCACATTTATTACTGACTGCTTCACATTTATTACTGACTGCTCCACATTTATTACTGACTGCTCCACATTTATTACTGACTGCATCACATTTATTACTGACTGCTCCACATTTATTACTGACTGCTCCACATGTATTACTGACTGCTTCACATTTATTACTGACTGCTCCACATTTATTACTGACTGCTCCACATTTATTACTAACTACTCCACATTTTTTACTGACTTCTCCACATTTATTACTGACTGTATCACATTTATTACTGACTGCTTCACATTGATTACTGACTGCTCCACATTTATTACTGACTGCTTCACATTTGTTACTGACTGCTCCAAATTTATTACTGGCTGCTCCACATTTTTTACTGACTGGTCCACATTTATTACTGACTACATCACATTTATTACTGACTGATCCACATTTATTACTGACTGCTTAACATTTATTACTGACTGTTTCACATTTATAACTGACTGCTCCACATTTATTAATGACTGCTCCACATTTATTACTGACTGTTTCACATTTATTACTGACTGCTCCACATTTATTAATGACTGCTCCACATTTATTACTGACGGCATCACATTTATTACTGACTGCTCCACATTTATTACTGACTGCTCCACATTTATTACTGACTGTATCACATTTATTACTGACTGCTCCACATTTATTATTGACTGCTCCACATTTATTACTGACTGCATCACATTTATTACTGACTGCTCCACATTTATTAATGACTGCTCCACATTTATTACTGACTGCTCCACATTTATTACTGACTGTATCACATTTATTACTGACTGTATCACATTTATTACTGACTGCTTCACATTTATTACTGACTGCTCCACATTTATTACTGTCTGTATCACATTTATTACTGACTGCATCACATTTATTTCTGACTGCTACACATTTATTACTGACTACATCATATTTATTACTGAC
Organism: Engystomops pustulosus; assembly: GCF_040894005.1. NCBI lineage: Eukaryota > Metazoa > Chordata > Amphibia > Anura > Leptodactylidae > Engystomops > Engystomops pustulosus. The sequence goes on along the minus strand of NC_092416.1, from coordinate 642,434 downwards.
TGTATCACATTTATTACTGACTGCTGCACAATTATTACTGACTGCTCCACATTTATTATTGACTGCTCCACATTTATTACTGACTGCATCACATTTATTACTGACTGCTCCACATTTATTAATGACTGCTCCACATTTATTACTAACTACTCCACATTTTTTACTGACTGCTCCACATTTATTACTGACTGTATCACATTTATTACTGACTGCTTCACATTGATTACTGACTGCTCCACATTTATTACTGACTGCTTTACATTTGTTACTGACTGCTCCAAATTTATTACTGGCTGCTCCACATTTTTTACTGACTGCTCCACATTTATTACTGACTGCTCCACATTTATTACTGACTGCTCCACATTTATTACTAACTGCATCACATTTATTACTGACTGTATCACATTTATTACTGAATGCTTCACATTTATTACTGACTGCTTCACAGTTATTACTGACTGCATCACATTTATTACTGACTGCTCCACATTTATTACTGACTGCTCCACATTTATTACTGACTGTATCACATTTATTACTGACTGCTTCACATTTATTACTGACTGCTCCACATTTATTACTGACTGCTCAACATTTATTACTGACTGCATCACATTTATTACTGACTGCTCCACATTTATTACTGACTGCATCACATTTATTACTGACTGTATCAAATTTATTACTGACTGCTCCACATTTATTACTGACTGTATCACATTTATTACTGACTGCTTCACATTTATTACTGACTGCTCCACATTTATTACTGACTGTATCACATTTATTACTGACTACTCCACATTTATTACTGACTGCTCCACATTTATTACTGACTGCTCCAAATTTATTACTGACTGCATCACATTTATTACTGACTGCTCCACATTTATTACTGACTGCATCACATTTATTACTGACTGTATCACATTTATTACTGACTGTATCACATTTATTACTGACTGCTCCACATTTATTACTGACTGCTCCACATTTATTACTGACTGCTAAACCTTTTTTACTGACTGCTCCACATTTATTACTGACTGCTCCACATTTATTACTGACTGCTTCACATTTATTACTGACTGCTCCACATTTATTACTGACTGCTCCACATTTATTACTGACTGCATCACATTTATTACTGACTGCTCCACATTTATTACTGACTGCTCCACATTTATTACTGACTGCATCACATTTATTACTGACTGCTCCTCATTTATTACTGACTGCTCCACATTTATTACTGACTGTATCCCATTTATTACTGACTGTATCAAATTTATTATTGACTGCTTCACATTTATTACAAACTGCTCCACATTTATTACTGACTGCTCAACATTTATTACTGACTACTCCACATTTTTTACTGACTGCTCCACATTTATTACTGACTGCTCCACATTTATTACTGACTGCATCACATTTATTACTGACTGCTCCACATTTATTACTGACTGCTCTACATTTATTACTGACTGTATCACATTTATTACTGACTGCTCCACATTTATTACTGACTACATCACATTTATTACTGACTGATCCACATTTATTACTGACTGCTTAACATTTATTACTGACTGATCCACATTTATTACTGACTGCTTAACATTTATTACTGACTTTTTCACATTTATTACTGACTGCTCCACATTTATTACTGACTGCATCACATTTATTACTGACTGCTCCACATTTATTACTGACTGCTCCACATGTATTACTGACTGCTTCACATTTATTACTGACTGCTCCACATTTATTACTGACTGCTCCACATTTATTACTAACTACTCCACATTTATTACTGACTGCATCACCTTTATTAATGACTGCTCCACATTTATTACTGACTGCTTCACATTTATTAATGACTACTCCACATAATTTTTTACTGACTTCTCCACATTTATTACTGACTATAACACATTTATCACTGACTGCTCCACATTTATTACTGACTGCTCCACATTTATTCTGACTGTATCACATTTATTACTGACTGCTTCACATTTCTTACTGACTGCTCCACATTTATTACTGACTGTATCACATTTATTACTGACTGCTTCACATTGATTACTGACTGCTCTACATTTATTACTGACTGCTCCACCTTTATTACTAACTGCTCCACATTTTTTACTGACTGCTCTACATTTATTACTGACTGCTCCACATTTATTACTGACTGCTCCACATTTATTACTGACTGCTTCACATTTATTACTGACTGCTCCACATTTATTACTGACTACATCACATTTATTACTGACTGCTTCACATTTATTACTGACTGCTCCACATTTATTACTGACTGCTCCACATTTATTACTGACTGCATCACATTTATTACTGACTGCTTCACATTTATTACTGACTGCTCCACATTTATTACTGACTGCTCCACATTTATATCTGACTACATCACATTTATTACTGACTGCTTCACATTTATTACTGACTGCTCCACATTTATTACTGACTGCTCCACATTTATTACTGACTGCATCACATTTATTACTGACTGCTCCACATTTATTACTGACTGCTCCACATGTATTACTGACTGCTTCACATTTTTTACTGACTGCTCCACATTTATTACTGACTGCTCCACATTTATTACTAACTACTCCACATTTATTACTGACTGCATCACATTTATTACTGACTGCTCAACATTTATTACTGACTGCATCACATTTATTACTGACTGCTCCACATTTATTACTGACTGCATCACATGTATTACTGACTGCATCACATGTATTACTGACTGCTTCACATTTATTACTGACTGCTCCACGTTTTTTACTGACTGCTCCACGTTTTTTACTGACTGCTCCACATTTATTACTGACTGCTCCACATTTATTACTGACTGTATCACATTTATTACTGACTGCTTCACATTTATTACTGACTGCTCCACATTTATTACTGACTGCATCACATTTATTACTGACTGATGAACATTTATTACTGACTGCTTCACATTTATTACTGACTGCTCCACATTTATTACTGACTAATCCACATTTATTACTGACTGCATCACATTTATTACTGACTGCTCCACATTTAATACTGACTGCTCCACATTTATTACTGACTGCATCACATTTATTACTGACTGCTTCACATTTATTACTGACTACATCACATTTATTACTGACTGCTTCACATTTATTACTGACTGCTCCACATTTATTACTGACTGTGTCACATTTATTACTGACTGTATCACATTTATTACTGACTGCTCCACATTTATTACTGACTGTATCACATTTATTACTGACTGCTCCACATTTATTATTGACTGCTCCACATTTATTACTGACTGCATCACATTTATTACTGACTGCTCCCCATTTATTAATGACTGCTCCACATTTATTACTGACTGCTCCACATTTATTACTGACTGTATCACATTTATTACTGACTGTATCACATTTATTACTGACTGCTTCACATTTATTACTGACTGCTCCACATTTATTACTGTCTGTATCACATTTATTACTGACTGCATCACATTAATTACTGACTGCTACAAATTTATTACTGACTACATCATATTTATTACTGACTGTATCACATTTATTACTGACTGCTGCACAATTATTACTGACTGCTCCACATTTATTATTGACTGCTCCACATTTATTACTGACTGCATCACATTTATTACTGACTGCTCCACATTTATTAATGACTGCTCCACATTTATTACTAACTACTCCACATTTTTTACTGACTGCTCCACATTTATTACTGACTGTATCACATTTATTACTGACTGCTTCACATTGATTACTGACTGCTCCACATTTATTACTGACTGATTCACATTTGTTACTGACTGCTCCAAATTTATTACTGGCTGCTCCACATTTTTTACTGACTGCTCCACATTTATTACTGACTGCTCCACATTTATTACTGACTGCTCCACATTTATTACTAACTGCATCACATTTATTACTGACTGTATCACATTTATTACTGACTGCTTCACATTTATTACTGACTGCTTCACAGTTATTACTGACTGCATCACATTTATTACTGACTGCTCCACATTTATTACTGACTGTATCACATTTATTACTGACTGCTTCACATTTATTACTGACTGCTCCACATTTATTACTGACTGCTCAACATTTATTACTGACTGCATCACATTTATTACTGACTGCTCCACATTTATTACTGACTGCATCACATTTATTACTGACTGTATCAAATTAATTACTGACTGCTCCACATTTATTACTGACTGTATCACATTTATTACTGACTGCTCCACATTTATTACTGACTGCTCCACATGTATTACTGACTGCTTCACATTTATTACTGACTGCTCCACATTTATTACTAACTACTCCACATTTATTACTGACTGCATCACCTTTATTAATGACTGCTCCACATTTATTACTGACTGCTCCACATTTATTAATGACTACTCCACATTATTTTTTACTGACTTCTCCACATTTATTACTGACTATAACACATTTATCACTGACTGCTCCACATTTATTACTGACTGCTCCACATTTATTCTGACTGTATCACATTTATTACTGACTGCTTCACATTTCTTACTGACTGCTCCACATTTATTACTGACTGTATCACATTTATTACTGACTGCTTCACATTGATTACTGACTGCTCTACATTTATTACTGACTGCTCCACCTTTATTACTGACTGCTCCACATTTTTTACTGACTGCTCTACATTTATTACTGACTGCTCCACATTTATTACTGACTGCTCCACATTTATTACTGACTGCTTCACATTTATTACTGACTGCTCCACATTTATTACTGACTACATCACATTTATTACTGACTGCTTCACATTTATTACTGACTGCTCCACATTTATTACTGACTGCTCCACATTTATTACTGACTGCATCACATTTATTACTGACTGCTTCACATTTATTACTGACTGCTCCACATTTATTACTGACTGCTCCACATTTATATCTGACTACATCACATTTATTACTGACTGCTTCACATTTATTACTGACTGCTCCACATTTATTACTGACTGCTCCACATTTATTACTGACTGCATCACATTTATTACTGACTGCTCCACATTTATTACTGACTGCTCCACATGTATTACTGACTGCTTCACATTTTTTACTGACTGCTCCACATTTATTACTGACTGCTCCACATTTATTACTAACTACTCCACATTTATTACTGACTGCATCACATTTATTACTGACTGCTCAACATTTATTACTGACTGCATCACATTTATTACTGACTGCTCCACATTTATTACTGACTGCATCACATGTATTACTGACTGCATCACATGTATTACTGACTGCTTCACATTTATTACTGACTGCTCCACGTTTTTTACTGACTGCTCCACGTTTTTTACTGACTGCTCCACATTTATTACTGACTGCTCCACATTTATTACTGACTGTATCACATTTATTACTGACTGCTTCACATTTATTACTGACTGCTCCACATTTATTACTGACTGCATCACATTTATTACTGACTGATGCACAATTATTACTGACTGCTTCACATTTATTACTGACTGCTCCACATTTATTACTGACTGCTCCACATTTATTACTGACTGCATCACATTTATTACTGACTGCTCCACATTTAATACTGACTGCTCCACATTTATTACTGACTGCATCACATTTATTACTGACTGCTTCACATTTATTACTGACTACATCACATTTATTACTGACTGCTTCACATTTATTACTGACTGCTCCACATTTATTACTGACTGTGTCACATTTATTACTGACTGTATCACATTTATTACTGACTGCTCCACATTTATTACTGACTGTATCACATTTATTACTGACTGCTCCACATTTATTATTGACTGCTCCACATTTATTACTGACTGCATCACATTTATTACTGACTGCTCCCCATTTATTAATGACTGCTCCACATTTATTACTGACTGCTCCACATTTATTACTGACTGTATCACATTTATTACTGACTGTATCACATTTATTACTGACTGCTTCACATTTATTACTGACTGCTCCACATTTATTACTGTCTGTATCACATTTATTACTGACTGCATCACATTAATTACTGACTGCTACACATTTATTACTGACTACATCATATTTATTACTGACTGTATCACATTTATTACTGACTGCTGCACAATTATTACTGACTGCTCCACATTTATTATTGACTGCTCCACATTTATTACTGACTGCATCACATTTATTACTGACTGCTCCACATTTATTAATGACTGCTCCACATTTATTACTAACTACTCCACATTTTTTACTGACTGCTCCACATTTATTACTGACTGTATCACATTTATTACTGACTGCTTCACATTGATTACTGACTGCTCCACATTTATTACTGACTGCTTCACATTTGTTACTGACTGCTCCAAATTTATTACTGGCTGCTCCACATTTTTTACTGACTGCTCCACATTTATTACTGACTGCTCCACATTTATTACTGACTGCTCCACATTTATTACTAACTGCATCACATTTATTACTGACTGTATCACATTTATTACTGACTGCTTCACATTTATTACTGACTGCTTCACAGTTATTACTGACTGCATCACATTTATTACTGACTGCTCCACATTTATTACTGACTGTATCACATTTATTACTGACTGCTTCACATTTATTACTGACTGCTCCACATTTATTACTGACTGCTCAACATTTATTACTGACTGCATCACATTTATTACTGACTGCTCCACATTTATTACTGACTGCATCACATTTATTACTGACTGTATCAAATTAATTACTGACTGCTCCACATTTATTACTGACTGTATCACATTTATTACTGACTGCTTCACATTTATTACTGACTGCTCCACATTTATTACTGACTGTATCACATTTATTACTGACGGCATCACATTTATTACTGACTGCTCCACATTTATTACTGACTGCTCCACATTTATTACTAACTGTATCACATTTATTACTGACTGCTTCACATTTATTACTGACTGCTCCACATTTATTACTGACTGCATCACATTTATTACTGACTGCTCCACATTTATTACTGACTGTATCACATTTATTACTGACTGCTTCACATTGATTACTGACTGCTCCACATTTATTACTGACTGCTTCACATTTGTTACTGACTGCTCCAAATTTATTACTGGCTGCTCCACATTTTTTACTGACTGCTCCACATTTATTACTGACTGCTCCACATTTATTACTGACTGCTCCACATTTATTACTAACTGCATCACATTTATTACTGACTGTATCACATTTATTACTGACTGCTTCACATTTATTACTGACTGCTTCACAGTTATTACTGACTGCATCACATTTATTACTGACTGCTCCACATTTATTACTGACTGTATCACATTTATTACTGACTGCTTCACATTTATTACTGACTGCTCCACATTTATTACTGACTGCTCAACATTTATTACTGACTGCATCACATTTATTACTGACTGCTCCACATTTATTACTGACTGCATCACATTTATTACTGACTGTATCAAATTAATTACTGACTGCTCCACATTTATTACTGACTGTATCACATTTATTACTGACTGCTTCACATTTATTACTGACTGCTCCACATTTATTACTGACTGTATCACATTTATTACTGACGGCATCACATTTATTACTGACTGCTCCACATTTATTACTGACTGCTCCACATTTATTACTAACTGTATCACATTTATTACTGACTGCTTCACATTTATTACTGACTGCTCCAAATTTATTACTGACTGCATCACATTTATTACTGACTGCTCCACATTTATTACTGACTGCATCACATTTATTACTGACTGTATCACATTTATTACTGACTGCTCCACATTTATTACTGACTGCATCACATTTATTACTGACTGCTCCACATTTATTACTGACTGTATCACATTTATTACTGACTGCTCCACATTTATTACTGACTGCATCACATTTATTACTGACTGCTCCACATTTATTAATGACTGCTCCACATTTATTACTAACTACTCCACATTTTTTACTGACTGCTCCACATTTATTACTGACTGTATCACATTTATTACTGACTGCTTCACATTGATTACTGACTGCTCCACATTTATTACTGACTGCTTCACATTTGTTACTGACTGCTCCAAATTTATTACTGGCTGCTCCACATTTTTTACTGACTGCTCCACATTTATTACTGACTGCTCCACATTTATTACTGACTGCTCCACATTTATTACTAACTGCATCACATTTATTACTGACTGTATCACATTTATTACTGACTGCTTCACATTTATTACTGACTGCTTCACAGTTATTACTGACTGCATCACATTTATTACTGACTGCTCCACATTTATTACTGACTGTATCACATTTATTACTGACTGCTTCACATTTATTACTGACTGCTCCACATTTATTACTGACTGCTCAACATTTATTACTGACTGCATCACATTTATTACTGACTGCTCCACATTTATTACTGACTGCATCACATTTATTACTGACTGTATCAAATTAATTACTGACTGCTCCACATTTATTACTGACTGTATCACATTTATTACTGACTGCTTCACATTTATTACTGACTGCTCCACATTTATTACTGACTGTATCACATTTATTACTGACGGCATCACATTTATTACTGACTGCTCCACATTTATTACTGACTGCTCCACATTTATTACTAACTGTATCACATTTATTACTGACTGCTTCACATTTATTACTGACTGCTCCAAATTTATTACTGACTGCATCACATTTATTACTGACTGCTCCACATTTATTACTGACTGCATCACATTTATTACTGACTGTATCACATTTATTACTGACTGCTCCACATTTATTACTGACTGCATCACATTTATTACTGACTGCTCCACATTTATTACTGACTGTATCACATTTATTACTGACTGCTCCACATTTATTACTGACTGCTCCACATTTATTACTAACTGCATCACATTTATTACTGACTGCTCCACATTTATTACTGACTGCTAAACCTTTTTTACTGACTGCTCCACATTTATTACTGACTGCTCCACATTTATTACTGACTGCTTCACATTTATTAATGACTGCTCCACATTTATTACTGACTGCTCCACATTTATTACTGACTGCATCACATTTATTACTGACTGCTCCACATTTATTACTGACTGCTCCACATTTATTACTGACTGCTCCACATTTTTTACTGACTGCTCCATATTTATTACTGACTGCTCCACATTTATTACTGACTGCTTCACATTTATTACTGACTGCATCACATTTATTACTGACTGCTCCACATTTATTACTGACTGCTCCACATTTATTACTGACTGCATCACATTTATTACTGACTGCTCCACATTTATTACTGACTGCTCCACATTTATTACTGACTGCTTCACATTTATTACTGACTGCTCCACATTTATTACTGACTGTATCCCATTTATTACTGACTGTATCACATTTATTATTGACTGCTTCACATTTATTACAAACTGCTCCACATTTATTACTGACTGCTCAACATTTATTACTGACTGCTCCACATTTTTTACTGACTGCTCTACATTTATTACTGACTGTATCACATTTATTACTGACTGCTTCACATTTATTACTGACTGCTCCACATTTATTACTGACTGCTCCACATTTATTACTGACTGCATCACATTTATTACTGAATGTATCACATTTATTACTGACTGTATCACATTTATTACTGACTGCTCCACATTTATTACTGACTGCTCCACATTTTTTACTGACTGTATCACATTTATTACTGACTGCTTCACATTTGTTACTGACTGTTCCAAATTTATTACTGGCTGCTCCACATTTTTTACTGACTGGTCCACATTTATTTCTGACTGCTCCACATTTATTACTGACTGCATCACATTTATTACTGACTGCTCCACATTTATTACTGACTGCTCCACATTTATTACTGACTGCTTCACATTTATTACTGACTGCTCCACATTTATTACTGACTACATCACATTTATTACTGACTGCTTCACATTTATTACTGACTGCTCCACATTTATTACTGACTACATCACATTTATTACTGACTGCTCCACATTTATTACTGACTACATCACATTTATTACTGACTGCTTCACATTTATTACTGACTGCTCCACATTTATTACTGACTGCTCCACATTTATTACTGACTGCATCACATTTATTACTGACTGCTCCACATTTATTACTGACTGCTCCACATGTATTACTGACTGCTTCACATTTATTACTGACTGCTCCACATTTATTACTGACTGCATCACATTTATTACTAACTACTCCACATTTTTTACTGACTTCTCCACATTTATTACTGACTTCTCCACATTTATTACTGACTGCTTCACATTGATTACTGACTGCTCCACATTTATTACTGACTGCTTCACATTTGTTACTGACTGCTCCAAATTTATTACTGGCTGCTCCACATTTTTTACTGACTGGTCCACATTTATTACTGACTGCTCCACATTTATTACTGACTGCTTCACATTTATTACTGACTGCTCCACATTTATTACTGACTGCTCCACATTTATTACTGACTACATCACATTTATTACTGACTGCATCACATTTATTACTGACTGCTCCACATTTATTACTGACTATATCACATTTATTACTGACTGCATCACATTTATTACTGACTGCTCCACATTTTTTACTGACTGTATCACATTTATTACTGACTGTATCACATTTATTACTGACTGCTTTACATTTATTACTGACTGCTCCACATTTTTTACTGACTGCTCCACATTTATTACTGACTGCTCCACATTTATTACTGACTGCATCACATTTATTACTGACTGCTCCACATTTATTACTGACTGCTCCACATTTATTACAGACTGCATCACATTTATTACTGACTGCTCCACATTTATTACTGACTGCTCCACATTTATTAATGACTGCTCCACATATATTACTGACTGCATCACATTTATTACTGACTGCTTCACATTTATTACTGACTGCTCCACATTTATTACTGACTGCACCACATTTTTTACTGACTGCTCCACGTTTTTTACTGACTGCTCCACATTTATTACTGACTGCTCCACATTTATTACTGACTGTATCACATTTATTACTGACTGCTCCACATTTATTACTGACTGCTCCACATTTATTACTGACTGATCCACATTTATTACTGACTGCTTCACATTTATTACTGACTGCTCCACATTTTTAACTGACTGCTCCACATTTATTACTGACTGCATCACATTTATTACTGACTGCTCCACATTTAATACTGACTGCTCCACATTTATTACTGACTGCATCACATTTATTACTGACTGCTCCACATTTATTATTGACTGCTCCACATTTTTTACTGACTGCATCACATTTATTACTGTCTGCATCACATTTATTACTGACTGCTCCACATTTATTACTGACTGCTCTACATTTATTACTGACTGCATCACATTTATTACTGACTGCTCCACATTTATTACTGACTGCTCCACATTTATTACTGACTGCATCACATTTATTACTGACTGCTCCACATTTATTACTGACTATATCACATTTATTACTGACTGCATCACATTTATTACTGACTGCTCCACATTTTTTACTGACTTCTCCACATTTATTACTGACTGTATCACATTTATTACTGACTGTATCACATTTATTACTGACTGCTTTACATTTATTACTGACTGCTCCACATTTTTTACTGACTGCTCCACATTTATTACTGACTGCTCCACATTTATTACTGACTGCTCCACATTTATTACAGACTGCATCACATTTATTACTGACTGCTCCACATTTATTACTGACTGCTCCACATTTATTAATGACTGCTCCACATATATTACTGACTGCATCACATTTATTACTGACTGCTTCACATTTATTACTGACTGCTCCACATTTATTACTGACTGCTCCAAATTTTTTACTGACTGCTCCACGTTTTTTACTGACTGCTCCACATTTATTACTGACTGCTCCACATTTATTACTGACTGTATCACATTTATTACTGACTGCTCCACATTTATTACTGACTGCTCCACATTTATTACTGACTGATCCACATTTATTACTGACTGCTTCACATTTATTACTGACTGCTCCACATTTTTAACTGACTGCTCCACATTTATTACTGACTGCATCACATTTATTACTGACTGCTCCACATTTATTACTGACTGCTCCACATTTATTACTAACTACTCCACATTTATTACTGACTGCATCACATTTATTACTGACTGCTCAACATTTATTACTGACTGCATCACATTTATTACTGACTGCTCCACATTTATTACTGACTGCATCACATGTATTACTGACTGCTCCACATTTATTACTGACTGCTCCACATTTTTTACTGACTGCTCCACGTTTTTTACTGACTGCTCCACATTTATTACTGACTGCTTCACATTTATTACTGACTGTATCACATTTATTACTGACTGCTCCACATTTATTACTGACTGCATCACATTTATTACTGACTGCTCAACATTTATTACTGACTGCATCACATTTATTACTGACTGCTCCACATTTATTACTGACTGCATCACATGTATTACTGACTGCTTCACATTTATTACTGACTGCTCCACATTTTTTACTGACTGCTCCACGTTTTTTACTGACTGCTCCACATTTATTACTGACTGCTTCACATTTATTACTGACTGTATCACATTTATTACTGACTGCTTCACATTTATTACTGACTGCTCCACATTTATTACTGACTGCATCACATTTATTACTGACTGATGCACATTTATGACTGACTGCTTCACATTTATTACTGACTGCTCCACATTTATTACTGACTGCTCCACATTTATTACTGACTGCATCACATTTATTACTGACTGCTCCACATTTAATACTGACTGCTCCACATTTATTACTGACTGCTCCACATTTATTACTGACTGCTTCACATTTATTACTGACTGCTCCACATTTATTACTGACTACATCACATTTATTACTGACTGCTTCACATTTATTACTGACTGCTCCACAATTATTACTGACTACATCACATTTATTACGGACTGCTCCACATTTATTACTGACTACATCACATTTATTACTGACTGCTTCACATTTATTACTGACTGCTCCACATTTATTACTGACTGCTCCACATTTATTACTGACTGCATCACATTTATTACTGACTGCTCCACATTTATTACTGACTGCTCCACATGTATTACTGACTGCTTCACATTTATTACTGACTGCTCCACATTTATTACTGACTGCTCCACATTTATTACTAACTACTCCACATTTTTTACTGACTTCTCCACATTTATTACTGACTGTATCACATTTATTACTGACTGCTTCACATTGATTACTGACTGCTCCACATTTATTACTGACTGCTTCACATTTGTTACTGACTGCTCCAAATTTATTACTGGCTGCTCCACATTTTTTACTGACTGGTCCACATTTATTACTGACTACATCACATTTATTACTGACTGATCCACATTTATTACTGACTGCTTAACATTTATTACTGACTGTTTCACATTTATAACTGACTGCTCCACATTTATTAATGACTGCTCCACATTTATTACTGACTGTTTCACATTTATTACTGACTGCTCCACATTTATTAATGACTGCTCCACATTTATTACTGACGGCATCACATTTATTACTGACTGCTCCACATTTATTACTGACTGCTCCACATTTATTACTGACTGTATCACATTTATTACTGACTGCTCCACATTTATTATTGACTGCTCCACATTTATTACTGACTGCATCACATTTATTACTGACTGCTCCACATTTATTAATGACTGCTCCACATTTATTACTGACTGCTCCACATTTATTACTGACTGTATCACATTTATTACTGACTGTATCACATTTATTACTGACTGCTTCACATTTATTACTGACTGCTCCACATTTATTACTGTCTGTATCACATTTATTACTGACTGCATCACATTTATTTCTGACTGCTACACATTTATTACTGACTACATCATATTTATTACTGACTGTATCACATTTATTACTGACTGCTGCACAATTATTACTGACTGCTCCACATTTATTATTGACTGCTCCACATTTATTACTGACTGCATCACATTTATTACTGACTGCTCCACATTTATTAATGACTGCTCCACATTTATTACTAACTACTCCACATTTTTTACTGACTGCTCCACATTTATTACTGACTGTATCACATTTATTACTGACTGCTTCACATTGATTACTGACTGCTCCACATTTATTACTGACTGCTTCACATTTGTTACTGACTGCTCCAAATTTATTACTGGCTGCTCCACATTTTTTACTGACTGCTCCACATTTATTACTGACTGCTCCACATTTATTACTGACTGCTCCACATTTATTACTAACTGCATCACATTTATTACTGACTGTATCACATTTATTACTGAATGCTTCACATTTATTACTGACTGCTTCACAGTTATTACTGACTGCATCACATTTATTACTGACTGCTCCACATTTATTACTGACTGCTCCACATTTATTACTGACTGTATCACATTTATTACTGACTGCTTCACATTTATTACTGACTGCTCCACATTTATTACTGACTGCTCAACATTTATTAATGACTGCATCACATTTATTACTGACTGCTCCACATTTATTACTGACTGCATCACATTTATTACTGACTGTATCAAATTTATTACTGACTGCTCCACATTTATTACTGACTGTATCACATTTATTACTGACTGCTTCACATTTATTACTGACTGCTCCACATTTATTACTGACTGTATCACATTTATTACTGACTACTCCACATTTATTACTGACTGCTCCACATTTATTACTGACTGCTCCAAATTTATTACTGACTGCATCACATTTATTACTGACTGCTCCACATTTATTACTGACTGCATCACATTTATTACTGACTGTATCACATTTATTACTGACTGTATCACATTTATTACTGACTGCTCCACATTTATTACTGACTGCTCCACATTTATTACTGACTGCTAAACCTTTTTTACTGACTGCTCCACATTTATTACTGACTGCTCCACATTTATTACTGACTGCTTCACATTTATTACTGACTGCTCCACATTTATTACTGACTGCTCCACATTTATTACTGACTGCATCACATTTATTACTGACTGCTCCACATTTATTACTGACTGCTCCACATTTATTACTGACTGCATCACATTTATTACTGACTGCTCCTCATTTATTACTGACTGCTCCACATTTATTACTGACTGTATCCCATTTATTACTGACTGTATCAAATTTATTATTGACTGCTTCACATTTATTACAAACTGCTCCACATTTATTAATGACTGCTCAACATTTATTACTGACTGCTCCACATTTTTTACTGACTGCTCCACATTTATTACTGACTGCTCCACATTTATTACTGACTGCATCACATTTATTACTGACTGCTCCACATTTATTACTGACTGCTCTACATTTATTACTGACTGTATCACATTTATTACTGACTGCTCCACATTTATTACTGACTACATCACATTTATTACTGACTGATCCACATTTATTACTGACTGCTTAACATTTATTACTGACTGATCCACATTTATTACTGACTGCTTAACATTTATTACTGACTTTTTCACATTTATTACTGACTGCTCCACATTTATTACTGACTGCATCACATTTATTACTGACTGCTCCACATTTATTACTGACTGCTCCACATGTATTACTGACTGCTTCACATTTATTACTGACTGCTCCACATTTATTACTGACTGCTCCACATTTATTACTAACTACTCCACATTTATTACTGACTGCATCACCTTTATTAATGACTGCTCCACATTTATTACTGACTGCTCCACATTTATTAATGACTACTCCACATTATTTTTTACTGACTTCTCCACATTTATTACTGACTATAACACATTTATCACTGACTGCTCCACATTTATTACTGACTGCTCCACATTTATTCTGACTGTATCACATTTATTACTGACTGCTTCACATTTCTTACTGACTGCTCCACATTTATTACTGACTGTATCACATTTATTACTGACTGCTTCACATTGATTACTGACTGCTCTACATTTATTACTGACTGCTCCACCTTTATTACTAACTGCTCCACATTTTTTACTGACTGCTCTACATTTATTACTGACTGCTCCACATTTATTACTGACTGCTCCACATTTATTACTGACTGCTTCACATTTATTACTGACTGCTCCACATTTATTACTGACTACATCACATTTATTACTGACTGCTTCACATTTATTACTGACTGCTCCACATTTATTACTGACTGCTCCACATTTATTACTGACTGCATCACATTTATTACTGACTGCTTCACATTTATTACTGACTGCTCCACATTTATTACTGACTGCTCCACATTTATATCTGACTACATCACATTTATTACTGACTGCTTCACATTTATTACTGACTGCTCCACATTTATTACTGACTGCTCCACATTTATTACTGACTGCATCACATTTATTACTGACTGCTCCACATTTATTACTGACTGCTCCACATGTATTACTGACTGCTTCACATTTTTTACTGACTGCTCCACATTTATTACTGACTGCTCCACATTTATTACTAACTACTCCACATTTATTACTGACTGCATCACATTTATTACTGACTGCTCAACATTTATTACTGACTGCATCACATTTATTACTGACTGCTCCACATTTATTACTGACTGCATCACATGTATTACTGACTGCATCACATGTATTACTGACTGCTTCACATTTATTACTGACTGCTCCACGTTTTTTACTGACTGCTCCACGTTTTTTACTGACTGCTCCACATTTATTACTGACTGCTCCACATTTATTACTGACTGTATCACATTTATTACTGACTGCTTCACATTTATTACTAACTGCTCCACATTTATTACTGACTGCATCACATTTATTACTGACTGATGCACATTTATTACTGACTGCTTCACATTTATTACTGACTGCTCCACATTTATTACTGACTGCTCCACATTTATTACTGACTGCATCACATTTATTACTGACTGCTCCACATTTAATACTGACTGCTCCACATTTATTACTGACTGCATCACATTTATTACTGACTGCTTCACATTTATTACTGACTACATCACATTTATTACTGACTGCTTCACATTTATTACTGACTGCTCCACATTTATTACTGACTGTGTCACATTTATTACTGACTGTATCACATTTATTACTGACTGCTCCACATTTATTACTGACTGTATCACATTTATTACTGACTGCTCCACATTTATTACTGACTGCTTCACATTTATTACTGACTGCTCCACATTTATTACTGACTGCTCAACATTTATTACTGACTGCATCACATTTATTACTGACTGCTCCACATTTATTACTGACTGCATCACATTTATTACTGACTGTATCAAATTAATTACTGACTGCTCCACATTTATTACTGACGGTATCACATTTATTACTGACTGCTCCACATTTATTACTGACTGCTCCACATGTATTACTGACTGCTTCACATTTATTACTGACTGCTCCACATTTATTACTAACTACTCCACATTTATTACTGACTGCATCACCTTTATTAATGACTGCTCCACATTTATTACTGACTGCTCCACATTTATTAATGACTACTCCACATTATTTTTTACTGACTTCTCCACATTTATTACTGACTATAACACATTTATCACTGACTGCTCCACATTTATTACTGACTGCTCCACATTTATTCTGACTGTATCACATTTATTACTGACTGCTTCACATTTCTTACTGACTGCTCCACATTTATTACTGACTGTATCACATTTATTACTGACTGCTTCACATTGATTACTGACTGCTCTACATTTATTACTGACTGCTCCACCTTTATTACTGACTGCTCCACATTTTTTACTGACTGCTCTACATTTATTACTGACTGCTCCACATTTATTACTGACTGCTCCACATTTATTACTGACTGCTTCACATTTATTACTGACTGCTCCACATTTATTACTGACTACATCACATTTATTACTGACTGCTTCATATTTATTACTGACTGCTCCACATTTATTACTGACTGCTCCACATTTATTACTGACTGCATCACATTTATTACTGACTGCTTCACATTTATTACTGACTGCTCCACATTTATTACTGACTGCTCCACATTTATATCTGACTACATCACATTTATTACTGACTGCTTCACATTTATTACTGACTGCTCCACATTTATTACTGACTGCTCCACATTTATTACTGACTGCATCACATTTATTACTGACTGCTCCACATTTATTACTGACTGCTCCACATGTATTACTGACTGCTTCACATTTTTTACTGACTGCTCCACATTTATTACTGACTGCTCCACATTTATTACTAACTACTCCACATTTATTACTGACTGCATCACATTTATTACTGACTGCTCAACATTTATTACTGACTGCATCACATTTATTACTGACTGCTCCACATTTATTACTGACTGCATCACATGTATTACTGACTGCATCACATGTATTACTGACTGCTTCACATTTATTACTGACTGCATCACATTTATTACTGACTGCTTCACATTTATTACTGACTACATCACATTTATTACTGACTGCTTCACATTTATTACTGACTGCTCCACATTTATTACTGACTGTGTCACATTTATTACTGACTGTATCACATTTATTACTGACTGCTCCACATTTATTACTGACTGTATCACATTTATTACTGACTGCTCCACATTTATTATTGACTGCTCCACATTTATTACTGACTGCATCACATTTATTACTGACTGCTCCCCATTTATTAATGACTGCTCCACATTGATTACTGACTGCTCCACATTTATTACTGACTGTATCACATTTATTACTGACTGTATCACATTTATTACTGACTGCTTCACATTTATTACTGACTGCTCCACATTTATTACTGTCTGTATCACATTTATTACTGACTGCATCACATTAATTACTGACTGCTACACATTTATTACTGACTACATCATATTTATTACTGACTGTATCACATTTATTACTGACTGCTGCACAATTATTACTGACTGCTCCACATTTATTATTGACTGCTCCACATTTATTACTGACTGCATCACATTTATTA
The DNA here is from genome assembly GCF_040894005.1 of Engystomops pustulosus. Taxonomy (NCBI): domain Eukaryota; kingdom Metazoa; phylum Chordata; class Amphibia; order Anura; family Leptodactylidae; genus Engystomops; species Engystomops pustulosus. The sequence continues at coordinate 622,964 of NC_092416.1, read as the reverse complement.
CTGACTGCTCCACATTTATTAATGACTGCTCCACATTTATTACTAACTACTCCACATTTTTTACTGACTGCTCCACATTTATTACTGCCTGTATCACATTTATTACTGACTGCTTCACATTGATTACTGACTGCTCCACATTTATTACTGACTGCTTCACATTTGTTACTGACTGCTCCAAATTTATTACTGGCTGCTCCACATTTTTTACTGACTGCTCCACATTTATTACTGACTGCTCCACATTTATTACTGACTGCTCCACATTTATTACTAACTGCATCACATTTATTACTGACTGTATCACATTTATTACTGACTGCTTCACATTTATTACTGACTGCTTCACAGTTATTACTGACTGCATCACATTTATTACTGACTGCTCCACATTTATTACTGACTGTATCACATTTATTACTGACTGCTCCACATTTATTACTGACTGTATCACATTTATTACTGACTGCTCCACATTTATTATTGACTGCTCCACATTTATTACTGACTGCATCACATTTATTACTGACTGCTCCCCATTTATTAATGACTGCTCCACATTTATTACTGACTGCTCCACATTTATTACTGACTGTATCACATTTATTACTGACTGTATCACATTTATTACTGACTGCTTCACATTTATTACTGACTGCTCCACATTTATTACTGTCTGTATCACATTTATTACTGACTGCATCACATTAATTACTGACTGCTACACATTTATTACTGACTACATCATATTTATTACTGACTGTATCACATTTATTACTGACTGCTGCACAATTATTACTGACTGCTCCACATTTATTATTGACTGCTCCACATTTATTACTGACTGCATCACATTTATTACTGACTGCTCCACATTTATTAATGACTGCTCCACATTTATTACTAACTACTCCACATTTTTTACTGACTGCTCCACATTTATTACTGACTGTATCACATTTATTACTGACTGCTTCACATTGATTACTGACTGCTCCACATTTATTACTGACTGCTTCACATTTGTTACTGACTGCTCCAAATTTATTACTGGCTGCTCCACATTTTTTACTGACTGCTCCACATTTATTACTGACTGCTCCACATTTATTACTGACTGCTCCACATTTATTACTAACTGCATCACATTTATTACTGACTGTATCACATTTATTACTGACTGCTTCACATTTATTACTGACTGCTTCACAGTTATTACTGACTGCATCACATTTATTACTGACTGCTCCACATTTATTACTGACTGTATCACATTTATTACTGACTGCTTCACATTTATTACTGACTGCTCCACATTTATTACTGACTGCTCAACATTTATTACTGACTGCATCACATTTATTACTGACTGCTCCACATTTATTACTGACTGCATCACATTTATTACTGACTGTATCAAATTAATTACTGACTGCTCCACATTTATTACTGACTGTATCACATTTATTACTGACTGCTTCACATTTATTACTGACTGCTCCACATTTATTACTGACTGCATCACATTTATTACTGACGGCATCACATTTATTACTGACTGCTCCACATTTATTACTGACTGCTCCACATTTATTACTAACTGTATCACATTTATTACTGACTGCTTCACATTTATTACTGACTGCTCCAAATTTATTACTGACTGCATCACATTTATTACTGACTGCTCCACATTTATTACTGACTGCATCATATTTATTACTGACTGTATCACATTTATTACTGACTGCTCCACATTTATTACTGACTGCATCACATTTATTACTGACTGCTCCACATTTATTACTGACTGTATCACATTTATTACTGACTGCTCCACATTTATTACTGACTGCATCACATTTATTACTGACTGCTCCACATTTATTAATGACTGCTCCACATTTATTACTAACTACTCCACATTTTTTACTGACTGCTCCACATTTATTACTGACTGTATCACATTTATTACTGACTGCTCTACATTTATTACTGACTGTATCACATTTATTACTGACTGCTTCACATTTATTACTGACTGCTCCACATTTATTACTGACTGCTCCACATTTATTACTGACTGCATCACATTTATTACTGAATGTATCACATTTATTACTGACTGTATCACATTTATTACTGACTGCTCCACATTTATTACTGACTGCTCCACATTTTTTACTGACTGTATCACATTTATTACTGACTGCTTCACATTTGTTACTGACTGTTCCAAATTTATTACTGGCTGCTCCACATTTTTTACTGACTGGTCCACATTTATTACTGACTGCTCCACATTTATTACTGACTGCATCACATTTATTACTGACTGCTCCACATTTATTACTGACTGCTCCACATTTATTACTGACTGCTTCACATTTATTACTGACTGCTCCACATTTATTACTGACTACATCACATTTATTACTGACTGCTTCACATTTATTACTGACTGCTCCACATTTATTACTGACTACATCACATTTATTACTGACTGCTCCACATTTATTACTGACTACATCACATTTATTACTGACTGCTTCACATTTATTACTGACTGCTCCACATTTATTACTGACTGCTCCACATTTATTACTGACTGCATCACATTTATTACTGACTGCTCCACATTTATTACTGACTGCTCCACATGTATTACTGACTGCTTCACATTTATTACTGACTGCTCCACATTTATTACTGACTGCATCACATTTATTACTAACTACTCCACATTTTTTACCGACTTCTCCACATTTATTACTGACTGTATCACATTTATTACTGACTGCTTCACATTGATTACTGACTGCTCCACATTTATTACTGACTGCTTCACATTTGTTACTGACTGCTCCAAATTTATTACTGGCTGCTCCACATTTTTTACTGACTGGTCCACATTTATTACTGACTGCTCCACATTTATTACTGACTGCTTCACATTTATTACTGACTGCTCCACATTTATTACTGACTGCTCCACATTTATTACTGACTACATCACATTTATTACTGACTGATCCACATTTATTACTGACTGCTTAACATTTATTACTGACTGATCCACATTTATTACTGACTGCTTAACATTTATTACTGACTGTTTCACATTTATTACTGACTGCTCCACATTTATTAATGACTGCTCCACATTTATTACTGACGGCATCACATTTATTACTGACTGCTCCACATTTATTACTGACTGCTCCACATTTATTACTGACTGTGTCACATTTATTACTGACTGTATCACATTTATTACTGACTGCTCCACATTTATTACTGACTGTATCACATTTATTACTGACTGCTCCACATTTATTAATGACTGCTCCACATTTATTACTGACGGCATCACATTTATTACTGACTGCTCCACATTTATTACTGACTGCTCCACATTTATTACTGACTGTGTCACATTTATTACTGACTGTATCACATTTAGTACTGACTGCTCCACATTTATTACTGACTGTATCACATTTATTACTGACTGCTCCACATTTATTATTGACTGCTCCACATTTATTACTGACTGCTCCACATTTATTACTGACTGCTCCACATTTATTACTGACTGCTCCACATTTATTACTGACTGCATCACATTTATTACTGACTGCTCCACATTTATTAATGACTGCTCCACATTTATTACTGACTGTATCACATTTATTACTGACTGCTTCACATTTATTACTGACTGCTCCACATTTATTACTGTCTGTATCACATTTATTACTGACTGCATCACATTTATTACTGACTGCTACACATTTATTACTGACTACATATTTATTACTGACTGTATCACATTTATTACTGACTGCTGCACAATTATTACTGACTGCTCAACATTTATTATTGACTGCTCCACATTTATTACTGACTGCATCACATTTATTACTGACTGCTCCACATTTATTAATGACTGCTCCACATTTATTACTAACTACTCCACATTTTTACTGACTGCTCCACATTTATTACTGACTGTATCACATTTATTACTGACTGCTTCACATTGATTACTGACTGCTCCACATTTATTACTGACTGCTTCACATTTGTTACTGACTGCTTCACAGTTATTACTGACTGCATCACATTTATTACTGACTGCTCCACATTTATTACTGACTGCTCCACATTTATTACTGACTGTATCACATTTATTACTGACTGCTTCACATTTATTACTGAATGCTCCACATTTATTACTGACTGCTCAACATTTATTACTGACTGCATCACATTTATTACTGACTGCTCCACATTTATTACTGACTGCATCACATTTATTACTGACTGTATCAAATTTATTACTGACTGCTCCACATTTATTACTGACTGTATCACATTTATTACTGACTGCTTCACATTTATTACTGACTGCTCCACATTTATTACTGACTGTATCACATTTATTACTGACTACTCCACATTTATTACTGACTGCTCCACATTTATTACTGACTGTATCACATTTATTACTGACTGCTTCACATTTATTACTGACTGCTCCAAATTTATTACTGACTGCATCACATTTATTACTGACTGCTCCACATTTATTACTGACTGCATCACATTTATTACTGACTGTATCACATTTATTACTGACTGCTCCACATTTATTACTGACTGCTCCACATTTATTACTGACTGCTAAACCTTTTTTACTGACTGCTCCACATTTATTACTGACTGCTCCACATTTATTACTGACTGCTTCACATTTATTACTGACTGCTCCACATTTATTACTGACTGCTCCACATTTATTACTGACTGCATCACATTTATTACTGACTGCTCCACATTTATAACTGACTGCTCCACATTTATTACTGACTGCATCACATTTATTACTGACTGCTCCACATTTATTACTGACTGCTCCACATTTATTACTGACTGTATCCCATTTATTACTGACTGTATCGCATTTATTATTGACTGCTTCACATTTATTACAAACTGCTCCACATTTATTACTGACTGCTCAACATTTATTACTGACTGCTCCACATTTTTTACTGACTGCTCTACATTTATTACTGACTGTATTACATTTATTACTGACTGCTTCACATTTATTACTGACTGCTCCACATTTATTACTGACTGCTCCACATTTTTACTGACTTCTCCACATTTATTACTGTCTGCTCCACATTTATTACTGACTGCATCACATTTATTACTGACTGCTCCACATTTATTACTGACTGCTCCACATGTATTACTGACTGCTTCACATTTATTACTGACTGCTCCACATTTATTACTGACTGCTCCACATTTATTACTAACTACTCCACATTTTTTTACTGACTTCTCCACATTTATTACTGACTGTATCACATTTATTACTGACTGCTTCACATTGATTACTGACTGCTCCACATTTATTACTGACTGCTTCACATTTGTTACTGACTGCTCCAAATTTATTTCTGGCTGCTCCACATTTTTTACTGACTGGTCCACATTTATTACTGACTGCTCCACATTTATTACTGACTGCTTCACATTTATTACTGACTGCTCCACATTTATTACTGACTGCTCCACATTTATTACTGACTACATCACATTTATTACTGACTGATCCACATTTATTACTGACTACTCCACATTTATTACTGACTGCTTAACATTTATTACTGACTGTTTCACATTTATTACTGACTGCTCCACATTTATTAATGACTGCTCCACATTTATTACTGACGGCATCACATTTATTACTGACTGCTCCACATTTATTACTGACTGCTCCACATTTATTACTGACTGTGTCACATTTATTACTGACTGTATCACATTTATTACTGACTGCTCCACATTTATTACTGACTGTATCACATTTATTACTGACTGCTCCACATTTATTATTGACTGCTCCACATTTATTACTGACTGCATCACATTTATTACTGACTGCTCCACAATTATTAATGACTGCTCCACATTTATTACTGACTGCTTCACATTTATTACTGACTGTATCACATTTATTACTGACTGCTTCAAATTTATTACTGACTGCTCCACATTTATTACTGTCTGTATCACATTTATTACTGACTGCATCACATTTATTACTGACTGCTACACATTTATTACTGACTACATCATATTTATTACTGACTGTATCACATTTATTACTGACTGTATCACATTTATTACTGACTGCTCCACATTTATTATTGACTGCTCCACATTTATTACTGACTGCATCACATTTATTACTGACTGCTCCACATTTATTAATGACTGCTCCACATTTATTACTAACTACTCCGCATTTTTTACTGACTGCTCCACATTTATTACTGACTGTATCACATTTATTACTGACTGCTTCACATTGATTACTGACTGCTCCACATTTATTACTGACTGCTTCACATTTGCTACTGACTGCTCCAAATTTATTACTGGCTGCTCCACATTTTTTACTGACTGCTCCACATTTATTACTGACTGCTCCACATTTATTACTGACTGCTCCACATTTATTACTAACTGCATCACATTTATTACTGACTGTATCACATTTATTACTGACTGCTTCACATTTATTACTGACTGCTTCACAGTTATTACTGACTGCATCACATTTATTACTGACTGCTCCACATTTATTACTGACTGTATCACATTTATTACTGACTGCTTCACATTTATTACTGACTGCCCCACATTTATTACTGACTGCTCAACATTTATTACTGACTGCATCACATTTATTACTGACTGCTCCACATTTATTACTGACTGCATCACATTTATTACTGACTGCTCCACATTTATTACTGACTGTATCACATTTATTACTGACTGCTCCACATTTATTACTGACTGCATCACATTTATTACTGACTGTATCACATTTATTACTGACTGTATCACATTTATTACTGACTGCTCCACATTTATTACTGACTGCTAAACCTTTTTTACTGACTGCTCCACATTTATTACTGACTGCTCCACATTTATTACTGACTGCTTCACATTTATTACTGACTGCTCCACATTTATTACTGACTGCTCCACATTTATTACTGACTGCATCACATTTATTACTGACTGCTCCACATTTATTACTGACTGCTCCACATTTTTTACTGACTGCTCCATATTTATTACTGACTGCTCCACATTTATTACTGACTGCTTCACATTTATTACTGACTGCATCACATTTATTACTGACTGCTCCACATTTATTACTGACTGCTCCACATTTATTACTGACTGCATCACATTTATTACTGACTGCTCCACATTTATTACTGACTGCTCCACATTTATTACTGACTGCATCACATTTATTACTGACTGCTCCACATTTATTACTGACTGTATCCCATTTATTACTGACTGTATCACATTTATTATTGACTGCTTCACATTTATTACAAACTGCTCCACATTTATTACTGACTGCTCAACATTTATTACTGACTGCTCCACATTTTTTACTGACTGCTCCACATTTATTACTGACTGCTCCACATTTATTACTGACTGCATCACATTTATTACTGACTGCTCCACATTTATTACTGACTGCTCTACATTTATTACTGACTGCTCCACATTTATTACTGACTGCTCCACATTTATTACTGACTGCATCACATTTATTACTGACTGCTCCACATTTATTACTGACTGCTCCACATTTATTACAGACTGCATCACATTTATTACTGACTGCTCCACATTTATTACTGACTGCTCCACATTTATTATGGACTGCTCCACATATATTACTGACTGCATCACATTTATTACTGACTGCTCCACATTTATTACTGACTGCTCCACATTTATTACTGACTGCTCCACATTTTTTCTGACTGCTCCACATTTATTACTGACTGTATCACATTTATTACTGACAGCTCCACATTTATTACTGACTGCTCCACATTTATTACTGACTGCTCCACATTTATTACTGACTGCTCCACATTTTTTACTGACTGCTCCACATTTATTACTGACTGCTCCACATTTATTACTGACTGCTTCACATTTATTACTGACTGCATCACATTTATTACTGACTGCTCCTCATTTATTACTGACTGCTCCACATTTATTACTGACTGCATCACATTTATTACTGACTGCTCCACATTTATTACTGACTGCTCCACATTTATTACTGACTGCATCACATTTATTACTGACTGCTCCACATTTATTACTGACTGCTCCACATTTATTACTGACTGTATCCCATTTATTACTGACTGTATCACATTTATTATTGACTGCTTCACATTTATTAATGACTGCTCCACATTAATTACTGACTGCTCAACATTTATTACTGACTGCTCCACATTTTTTACTGACTGCTCCACATTTATTACTGACTGCTCCACATTTATTACTGACTGCATCACATTTATTACTGACTGCTCCACATTTATTACTGACTGCTCTACATTTATTACTGACTGCATCAGATTTATTACTGACTGCTCCACATTTATTACTGACTGCTCCACATTTATTACTGACTGCATCACATTTATTACTGACTGCTACACATTTATTACTGACTACATCATATTTATTACTGACTGTATCACATTTATTACTGACTGCTGCACAATTATTACTGACTGCTCCACATTTATTATTGACTGCTCCACATTTATTACTGACTGCATCACATTTATTACTGACTGCTCCACATTTATTAATGACTGCTCCACATTTATTACTAACTACTCCACATTTTTTACTGACTGCTCCACATTTATTACTGACTGTATCACATTTATTACTGACTGCTTCACATTGATTACTGACTGCTCCACATTTATTACTGACTGCTTCACATTTGTTACTGACTGCTCCAAATTTATTACTGGCTGCTCCACATTTATTACTGACTGCTCCACATTTATTACTGACTGCTCCACATTTATTACATTCTGCATCACATTTATTACTGACTGTATCACATTTATTACTGACTGCTTCACATTTATTACTGACTGCTTCACAGTTATTACTGACTGCATCACATTTATTACTGACTGCTCCACATTTATTACTGACTGCTCCACATTTATTACTGACTGTATCACATTTATTAATGACTGCTTCACATTTATTACTGAATGCTCCACATTTATTACTGACTGCTCAACATTTATTACTGACTGCATCACATTTATTACTGACTGCTCCACATTTATTACTGACTGCATCACATTTATTACTGACTACATCATATTTATTACTGACTGTATCACATTTATTACTGACTGCTGCACAATTATTACTGACTGCTCCACATTTATTATTGACTGCTCCACATTTATTACTGACTGCATCACATTTATTACTGACTGCTCCACATTTATTAATGACTGCTCCACATTTATTACTAACTACTCCACATTTTTTACTGACTGCTCCACATTTATTACTGACTGTATCACATTTATTACTGACTGCTTCACATTGATTACTGACTGCTCCACATTTATTACTGACTGCTTCACATTTGTTACTGACTGCTCCAAATTTATTACTGGCTGCTCCACATTTATTACTGACTGCTCCACATTTATTACTGACTGCTCCACATTTATTACTTTCTGCATCACATTTATTACTGACTGTATCACATTTATTACTGACTGCTTCACATTTATTACTGACTGCTTCACAGTTATTACTGACTGCATCACATTTATTACTGACTGCTCCACATTTATTACTGACTGCTCCACATTTATTACTGACTGTATCACATTTATTACTGACTGCTTCACATTTATTACTGAATGCTCCACATTTATTACTGACTGCTCAACATTTATTACTGACTGCATCACATTTATTACTGACTGCTCCACATTTATTACTGACTGCATCACATTTATTACTGACTGTATCAAATTTATTACTGACTGCTCCACATTTATTACTGACTGTATCACATTTATTACTGACTGCTTCACATTTATTACTGACTGCTCCACATTTATTACTGACTGTATCACATTTATTACTGACTACTCCACATTTATTACTGACTGCTCC